>NC_045994.1:6597510-6700367 GCF_010909765.2 Amblyraja radiata | reverse complement strand
GTTGCTGGGACAACATTTAACTGTGTGTGTGTGTGTGTGTGTGTGTGTGTGTGTGTGTGTGTGTGTGTGTGTGTGTGTGTGTGTGTGTGTGTGTGTGTGTGTGTGTGTGTGTGTGTGTGTGTGTGTGTGTGTGTGTGTGTGTGTGTGTGTGTGTGTGTGTTGCATATAATCTTCTATATTCCATATAATCTTATAATTGTAAAATAATAATTAATTATAATCAATATATATATATATATATGTATATGCAGTTGGGAGAGAGAGTTTCTTGCCATAGAGGGAGTACAGAGAAGGTTCACCAGACTGATTCTGGGATGTCAGGACTTTCAAATGAAGAAAGACTGGATAGACTCGGCTTGTACTCACTAGAATTTAGAAGATTGAGGGGGGATCTTATAGAAACTTACAAAATTCTTAAGGGGTTGGACAGGCTAGATGCAGGAAGATTGTTCCCGATGTTGGGGAAGTCCAGAACAAGGGGTCACAGTTTAAGGATAAGGGGGAAATCTTTTAGGACCGAGATGAGGAAAACATTTTTCACACAGAGAGTGGTGAATCTGTGGAATTCTCTGCCACAGAAGGTAGCTGAGGCCAGTTCATTGGCTATGTTTAGGAGGGAGTTAGATGTGGCCCTTGTGGCTAAAGGGATCAGGGGGTATGGAGAGAAGGTAGGTACAGGATACTGAGTTGGATGATCAGCCATGATCATATTGAATGGCGGTGCAGGCTCGAAGGGCCGAATGGCCTACTCCTGCACCTATTTTCTATGTTTCTATGTTTCTATATTAATTATAATTTTACAATTATATATATACATACATATACATTATGCATGTATATATTATGCATATATATATATTAATTATAATTTTACAATTTATAATTTATAACATATATTTATAATATATATAATATATATATAAAATGGTATATATGTAAGATTTTAAAATATATATATAAGATGTTATTTATGTGTAGGAAGGAACTGCAGATGCTGGTTTAAACTGAAGATAGACACAAAATGCTGGAGTAACTCAGCAGGACAGGCAGAAGAAGGATCTCGACCAGAAATGTCACCCATTCCTTCTCTCCAGTCCCGCTGAGTTACTCCAGCATTTTGTGTCTACCTAAGATTTGATTTATATGTATAAGATAGATATAGATGTCAGATTTTATGGTAATATTCAATTTTGTGAAGCAGCATCTATCTCTTTGCTCCCGTGATGTTGTCTCGGTTAAATGTTGTTCCAGCAACTACAATTACTAAATAGACACAGAATGCTGGAGTAACTCAGCGGGCCAGGCAGCACCTCTGAGGAGAAGGAATGGGTGACGTTTTGGGTCGGAACCCTTCTTCAGACCGAGAAATGGGCTCGACCCGAAACGTCACCCATTCCTTCTCTCCAGAGACGATGCTGCCTGTCCCGCTGAGTTACTCCAGCATTCTGTGTTTATCTACAGTTTAAACCAGCATCTGCAGTTCCTTCCTATACAATTACTAAATGATTGGCATCAAATTTGAATGCTATTTTCTGGCTGTTCTGACTGTAAACCTGCGGTTATATGAACACAAATCCCCAAATCTCTATTAAATTTAAATTGCTCTCCTTCTTGCTAATCCCCCATTTTAATCAAAAATTGTGCCTGCTCTCATTCCGAATTGTCAATGGTTTCCCCAAGGGCAGCTGGCAGTTTAATTTTAATGTGCCTGAATGATTAGGTTGTGAAAGGACCGTTAATTAATCCGGACAGAAAATGTCGGAGCTACTCAGCAGGCCCAGCAGTGTTGGTGGAGTGAGAAACCGGAGTCAACTTGATGAACCTTTGCATCAGACTGGTTCACCTGTACATTGTAAAGCAGCAGTCTTTCGGTACTCCCAACTCTGGGACTTCTCCAAGTCAGTCAGCTACAAACCTGCAAGTGATCAACATAAAACACTGTACACTGCAGGACTGAACTGCAGATGCTGGTTTAAACCGAAGATGGACACAAAAAGCTCGAGTAACTCAGCGGGACGGGCAGCATCCCTGGAGAACAGGAATAGTCCTTCACTCCATAGATGCTGCCTCACCCCCTGAGTTTTCTCAAGCACTTTTGTGTACCTTCGATTTTCCAGCATCTGCAGTTCCTTCTTAAACTGGAATAGGTGATGTTTTGGGTCTGAAGAAGGGTCTCGACGTGAAACGTCACCTATTCCTGTTCTCCAGAGACGCTGCCTGACCCACCGAGTTACTCCAGCTTTTGTGTATATTCAACAGTACAGCACAGGGACAAGCTCTTCACCCCCCAGTGTCTGTGCCAAACATAATGCCAACGCTAACCCTTATCTGCCTGCAGATAACCCATATCCCTCCATTCCCAGCGTATCAATAAGTACCTTAAATGCCACTATTGTATCTGCTTTCACCACCATCCACATTCTAGGCACTCGCCACTCTCTGTGTAAAAACCTTGCACCACACATCTCCGTGACACTTTGCCCCTCTTACCTTAAAGCCATGCCCTCTAGTATTTGTTTTTCCTATCCTAGGGAAAAGGTTCTGACTCTCTACCCTATCTTGTACCTCCCATAATTTTACCATGCTTCTATCAGGTCCAGAGAAAACAATCCCGAGTTTGTCCAAGCTCTCCCTGTAGCTAATACTTCCTAATCCAGGCATAATTCTGGTAAACCTTCTCTGTACACTTTCCAAAGCCTCCACATCCTTCCTGTAATGGGGCGACCAGAACTGCACACACTACTCTGAACACAGCCTAACCAAAGTCCTATAAAGCTGCCTCCCCTCTCGACTCCATTCAAGGACCCAAGCAGTCGTTCCAGGTGCGACAAAGGTTCACCTGTATCTCCTCCAACCTCATCTACTGCATCCGCTGCTCTAGATGTCAGCTGATCTACATCGGTGAGACCAAGCGGAGGTTGGGCGATCGTTTCACCGAACACCTCCGCTCGATCCGCAAGAACCTACCTGACCTCCCGGTGGCTCAGCACTTCAACTCCCCCTCCCATTCCCAATCCGACCTCTCTGTCCTGGGTCTCCTCCATGGCCAGAGCGAGCAACACTGGAAATTGGAGGAACAGCACCTCATATTCCGCTTGGGGAGTCTGCAGCCTGCGGGCTTGAACATTGAATTCTCCCAATTTTGTTAGCCCCTGCTGTCTCCTCCCCTTCCTCAGCCCTCGGGCTGTCTCCTCCTATCCCCCAGCCCTCAGGCTCCTCCTCCTCCTTTTTCCTTCCTTCTCCCCGCCACCCCCTATCAGTCTGAAGAAGGGTTTTGGCTCAAAACGTTGCCTATTTCCTTCGCTCTATAGATGCTGCTGCACCCGCTGAGTTTCTCCAGCTTTTTTGTGTACCTGCAGTTCCTTCTTGAACAATCCTATACAGCTGCATTGTGACTTCCTGACTCTTATACTCAATGCCCTGAACAATCAAGGGCAGAATACCATATGCCTTCTTTACCACCACAAGGCATTTCATTACCACCCTTAGAAAGTTTATTAAGCAATGTGAATGTGGATAGCACTTTTCCTCTTGTGGGAGAATCTATAACTGTATAAGAATACGAATAGACCTACATTACCACTCGATCCTTTCACTGAACTCCTCCGCTCAGGTAGGCAAAAAGAGCTGGCGTAACTCAGCGGGACAGGCACCATCTTTGAGGAATAGGTGACGTTACGGGTCGAGACCCTTCTTCAGACAGAGTCAGGGGAAAGAGAAAGAAGAGATATCGACGGTGAACTCCTCCGCTCAGTCCGCCTGGGACTACCTGATCTCCCAGTTGCCAAACACTTTAACTCCCTGTCCCATTCCCACACTGACCTTTCTGTCCTGGGCCTCATCCATTGTCAGAGTGAGGCCAAACGCAAATTGGAGGAATCGCCCATCGTATTTCTCTTGGGGAGCTTATACCCCAGCGGTGTGAATAATGATTGCTCTAACTTCAAGTAAACCTTGCATTCCCTCTCTCTCCATCCCTCCCCCACCCTAGTACTTGTACTTGTTTCACTGTTGAGTCTCACTGCCTTTATAACTCGTTATCACCTATCCCACGTCCAACAATGGACCATTGTGGGCTCCACCTTTCCTTGATCATCCTCTCTCTCCATCCCACACCCACCCAAGTCGTCACACTGGCTTCAAAGTCGTCTTGTTAAGTCTCATTGTCTGTAACCCGTTTTCACCTAACCCACAGCTAACAATGGCCTGTCCCCTATATCCTCGCTACTTTTTGCATATTTTTCATTCATTTGTTCTATAACTCTCTACATCACCGGCGATATCTCTCGTTTCCCTTTCCCCCGACTCTCAGTCTGAAGAAGGGTCTCGACCTGTTATGTCACCTATTCCTCAGAGATGCTGCCTGTGCCGCTGAGTTACGCCAGCTCTTTGTATCTACCTGGCAGGACTCTGGCAGGTATGCTTGAATGAGTTTAATAAATCAAACTCATACGCCAGGCCCTGGGATGTTTTAAAACACTGTATAAATGGAATATGCCGCATCTCAAGCTGTTTTGCATTATCAAATCATTGCCAGTACTGAACAAAACCATCCCTATACATTGCATAGAATTAACACTATCAAGTAACATATGCTCTGAGGTGCCCTCAAGCCTACAATCTCATTACATGGTTCAGAGCGGCACGGTGGCACAGCAGTAGAGTTGCTGCCTTATGCCCCTGTCCCACTTAGGAAACCTGAACGGAAACCTCTGGAGACTTTGCGCCCCACCCAAGGTTTCCGTGCGGTTCCTGGAGGTTGCAGGTGGTTGCCGGAGGTTGCAGGTAGTGGAAGTAGGTAGGGAGACTGTCAAAAACCTCCGGGAACCTCCAGGAACCGCACGGAAACCTTGGGTGGGGCACAAAGACTCCAGAGGTTCCGTTCAGGTTTCCTAAGTGGGACAATACAATACAATACAATACAATACAATACAATACAATACAATACAATACAATACAATACAATACAAGGGGCATTACAGCGCTTCCATCGCCGGAGACCCGGGTTCAATCCCGCCATCTGTACGGAGTTTGTACATTCTTCCCGTGACATGCGTGGGTTTTCTCTGAGATCTTCAGTTTCCTCCCACACTCCAAAGAGGTATGTTAATTAGCTTGGTGTGTGCGTAAATTGTCCCTAGTGTGTGTGTAGGATGGTGTTAATGTGCGGGGATCGCTGGTCGACGGACTCAGTGGGCCGAAGGGCCTGTTTCCACGCCGTATCTCTAAACTAAACTAAAAACGGAGCAATGTTACGCTGAACAGAATGTTGGTGAACCTCTCACAGAAACAATGCAACAAAATGAAAATTAACCTACAAACCTGCCCGTCCTTGAGATGTGAGAGGAAACCGGAGCACACGGAGAAAACCCACGCGGTAGAACGGCCATCAGAGCTAATCGTGCAGTGTCACGCTAGGACCATCAGTGTGGACCCTTAGACTTTAGAGGTTCATTGCGGAAATAGGCCCTTCGGCCCACTGAGTCCGCGCCGACCAGCGATCACCCATACTATCCTATCCCACACACTAGGATTAGTGTCAAATGGGTGCTTGATGGTCAGTATGTACTCTGTGGGCCAAAGGGCCTCTTTCCATGCTGTATAACCTTATGACTCCATTTTATTAGTTCATCTCTTATGAGATATTTAGGTCATAAGGTCATAAGTGATAGGAGCAGAATTAGGCCATTCAGCCCATCTAGACTACTTGACAACTTCCATACTTATAAATTGAGCTTCAGGAAGTCTTGGATGGTCATAATTTCATAAGATCATAAATGACAGGAGCATTCGGCCCATCCAGTCTACTCCGCCATTCAATCATGGCTGATCTATCTCTCCCTCCTAACCCCATTCTCCTGCCTTCTCCCCATAACCCCTGACACCCGAACTAATCAAGAATCAATTTATCTCTGCCTTATCAATATCAATTGACTTGGCCTCCATAGACTTCTGTGGCAAAGAATTCCACAGATTCCACAGAAGGCTGTGGAGGCCAAGTCAGTGGATATTTTTAAAGCAGATAGACAAATTCTTGATTAGAACGGGTGTCAAGGGTTATGGGGAGAAGGCACGAAAATGGGATTAGGAGGCAGAGGTCAGCCATGATTGAATGGCGTAGTAGACTCGATGGGCTGAATGGCCTAATTCTACTCCTATAACTTGTGAACTTGTGAACCACCCCCTGACAAAAGAAATTCCTCCTCATCTCCTTCCTAAAGGAACGTCCTTTTAGAAGTTCTATTTGTGTTCAGCAAATTCCAGTCACCGATATTTAAAAAAATAAACTTCTAATGCTTCAACTTGTCACAGTTGGCATCAGAACAGACAATATAATCTAAATTGACAGTGGCTATATTATATTTGCACACCGCTGGAGCAGGAATGAATGAGCATTACATTGTTCTTTGTCTCATTCTTTAAATAAGATTAACATCGATCACTCACACTCAAATAAGCCAACACACAAAGCCTTACTGCAATAATAATCTTGTCGGCAGAAATATTCAGCAATGGTAGACTTGGGAAATGAGAAGCAAAATTTTATTAAAATCTACAGATTAGAAACATTGTAATCTGATGATGGGCTTTGCTCGTTATGTCATTACAGAATATTACATCCAAACTGGAAGTTAATGAAGGCAAGACATTTCACAAAATGGCACATGTTGCAATTAGTATAAAATTGCTTCTGCAAATGAACTGTGGAAAGCATCACTTAAAATAGCCTAAAGATCAGCATCGAGCTCCTCTCCATCCTGCTGCACGGATACTTACACACACTAATGAACACATCACACACTTACACGCAAGTTCACGCATACTAGCACGCACACACACATGCAAATGCATGCACGCGTACACACACACACACAAATTAACACGCACGCATGCACATATACACAATGGACACAGATGTGTACATAGTCACATAAAGGAAAATATACCCACCCTCACAACCACCCTGCAGACACTTGCACACATGCGCACACACACACACACACAAAGACACACACATGTACTCGCACACGCTCGCACCTACACACAGAACATGCACACACACACATACACTCGCATATATATACACACACGCAGACACACACAATATGCACACGCACACACACACGCAAACGCACACACATGTACTCACACATACGCACACGCGCATACGCACACACATATACACACACATACACTCACATATACACAAACACATGCACAAACACACACACATACAGTATATACACAAACACATACATTCACACACACACATACACACACACACACACAAACACACGCACATACATATACACACACATACATACATATGCACATACATACACACACACACACACACACACACACACACACACACACACACACACACATACACACGTGTACACGTGTAAATGTGTGGCCTTTTCTGGGCTCTTTCTCCAGCGCAAGGGAATGCGTGTGTTTTAATATAATTTACGCCCAATCGAGGGACTGTTGATGACCGCGTCTAAACAAGGACTAAAACCACAGCTTCAGAACCAGTGTAGGGAGGAACTGCAGATGCTGGTCTTCGGTGTGGCGCCACCTTGTGGCAGCGGCTCGACTGCAGTCCATCAGTCGTTTCTTTCTTTTTATCCCATTAGTTGTATGTTTTTGGATTTATTTTTTAGATGTGTCTATGTGGGAGGGTGGGGGGGTACTTTTAAAACTTTTTAATCTCTTCCCTGTACGGGGACCCGACCTTTCCCCTGTCGGGTCTCCGTTGTCGTTGTGCCTAACATCGTGGAACCGGCAGCCTCCAACCTGGGGGCTCCAGTCGCGGAGCCTGCGGACTCACCATCGTGGAGCTGGCCGACATTGGTGCGTGGAGAGCTGTGGTGGCGCGCGGTTGCGACCCGACTTCGGAGCTTCGGAGGCTCCAGCTGCAGGCTCGTGGATCACTGGTGGGAGACCGCTTTTCGGAGCACCTGCAACGGCAACTTCTCCCGCCCGAATGGCGGGGTCAAAAAGACCCGGTGCGGGGTCTTAGATCGCCCGGCACGGCTTTAACGGCCGCGGGACTTACCATCGCTCCAAATCCACACTCAACAAAATCAATAACCATCGACGGCACCACTGTCTCCCCATCTCCCCAGGCCCGCAACCTTGGCGTGATCTTTGATTCCACCCTCTCCCTTGAGCCTCACATCCGCCATGTCATTAAAACCTTTCATCTCCGCAACATCGCCAACTCAGACCCTCTCTCACACCTCCCGCTGCTGAAAGACTCATCCATGCCTTCATCTCCTCCCGACTGGACTATTGCAACTCACTTCTCCTTGGCATCAGCTCCACCTACATCAACCGACTCCAACTGGTCCAGAACGCAGCCGCCCGACTCATCACCCACACCAAATCCTGGCATCACATCACCCCAGTCCTCAAACAACTTCACTGGCTTCCCATCTCCCACCGGATCACTTACAAAATCCTGGTCCTCACCTACAAAGCCCTCCACCATCTGGCCCCCCCATATCTCACTGACCTCCTCGACCCCTACCAACCCTCACGGTCCCTCAGATCCACATCAGCCGGTCTCCTCTCCATCCACAAGTCCAACCTCCGCAGTTTTGGGGACAGAGCCTTCTCCAGGGCAGCTCCCAGACTCTGGAACTCCCTCCCCCAACTGATCCGCAATTCCGTGTCCCTCACCATCTTCCAGTCCCGCCTCAAGACCCATCTCTTCACCTCTGCCTATCCTTAGCCCCACGTCCCCCTCCCTTTTCATCTGTGCATGAATTGCCTCATATTGTGTTTTGAATTGAATTCTGTCTTTAATTTGTGTACTAGTCATGTCTCTACTATTTATTTCATTCCCCTTACATGTTTTTCCTCTACCTGCTAAATTTTTGTAAGGTGTCCTTGAGACTCTTGAAAAGGCGCCCATAAATAAAATGTATTATTATTATCGCCCACCCTAACATCAAGACCCGGAGCAGAGCCTTACATCGCCCCGCACGGCTTTAACGGCCGCAGGACTTACCATCGTCTGCTGGGGGCTTTAACATCGGGACCCCAGTCGCCTCGGGCGAAGAATAAAAGAACAGGGAAGAGACAAGAGAGCAAGACTTTTGCCATCCATCACAGTGAGGAGGTGTTTGGAGACTCACTGTGATGGATGTTTATGTAAATTGTGTGTCTTGGTTGTTTTTGATGTTATGACTGCAGGAACAAAATTTCGTTCGAACCATGTCTGTTTGAATGACAATAAATGGTATTTATTATTTCATTATTATTTATTATTACACCGAAATCGGACACAAAAAGCTGGAGTAACTTAGCTGGACAGGCAGCATCTCTGGAGGGAAGGAATGGGTGACGTTTCGGGTTGAGACACTTTGAGGTGAGCTTGTGCGGGGATTTGGGGAACATTTGGGATGGACCATGGCGTGTCTCCAGCAGGTACAGGCCAAGTGGGCTGCTGGACTAATGGCGGAGCTGTGACTATGAGCAGCCTGGGGCTAGCACTGCAAGATTACAACCACAATTATATCTGCTTCCTGCCCATTGCACAATGTTCCCGCATCTGCAGTCTCTTGTGCCTCCAGTTTGCTGCCCATTCGCCTAATACAATCCGACATGTCGGAGGAGCAGAGATTTCCTCCGACACCAGTTCGTACAACATGGAACCAATTTGCAAAGAGAGAAAGAATATGCAGATTTATAGATACTCCATCTTATGGAGAGGATATACCATGCTTATTTATGGGGGAAACACAAAATGCTGACGTAACTCAGCAGGATAGGCAGCATCACTGGAGAGAAGGAATGGGTAACGTTTTGGGTTGAGACCCTTCTTCAGATGAACAAACTCCGTATAGGGCAGCCGCGGTGGCGCAGCGGCAGAGTTGCTGCCTTACAGCGAAAACAGAGCTGGAGACCCGGGTTCGATCCCGACTACAGGTGTTGTACGTTATCCCCTGTGACCGCGTGGGCTTTCTCCGAGATCTTCGGTTTCCTCCCACACTCCAAAGACATACAGGTTAATTGTCGGTTAATTGACTTGTAATAAGTGTAAATTGTCCCTAGTTAAAGCGCGGGGATCGCGGACCGGATGGTGGCTGTTTCCTCGCTGTTTCTCTCAACTAAGCAAAACTAAAAAGGAACAGGGGACGTTTCGGGTCGAGACCCTTCTACACGCTCATCTGGTCTTACAAACCAACTCTTTGGGATTAGTATGGGATGGATAATAAATGCTGTCCTTGCCAAGGATGTCGAAAAATAAATAAGAAGACTATTTTTTTTAAACTGCAGAAACCCAGGGGAAGCCTTCAAAATTTGGCACAGTTATGTCACACATGCTTACATGGAGGGAGATTTAATTGGGAGCAGCAGGGTACGGATATGATGTAGTCAATCTATGATGGATGAGCTCCCATTAAAGAAAGCAGCATTAAACCTTCACTTGCAAAGCAGAAGGTTTACCAGCACTCGATGTGACAGTCTTAGTCTAAAAAAAAAGCCTCGAAACCTGATTTTAATTTCTAATTCAAAAGAATCCTAAGCATTGTTCAAATGCAAAAGAGATGAGCTCAAAATTATGAACCAGATGAAATAATTTCTATGGGGATTTATCTGTGGATTATCATTGAAAATACATCCAAATTGGCCTCAAATCAGTTCTATGCAAATTTCCCTTTGGGTAAACTATTTTATTTTCAGCCTTAAATAACTTGATCTGTGCTTTGAAGATTACCAACATAAATGTTCACTCTCTTTGTATCGTGGTTCAGATTTGGTAGCAATTCTGAAAACTGCAGGGGGGCACTGAATGGCTAATGCGAACATATTTTATCAGCCATTCGAGTGACAATACCAGCAGAGCTTCATCATAACGTTAAAAATCACTGTGAGAGAGTCATAGAGTCACACAGCACAATAACTGGCCCTTCAGCCCGCTAAGCCTGTGCTGACTGACTATACTAATCACATTTAATAGCTCTTTCAAGAGAGAGTTTGGAGACAGATGCAGCATAGAAACAGGCCCTTCGGCCCACCGAGTCCACAATGACCATCGATCACCCGTTCACTCTAGTTCTATGTTATCCCACTATCCCATCCACTCCCTGCACACTGGGATGGTTTACAGACGGCCAATTAACCCACAAACCCGCACGTCTTTGAGATGTAGGAGGAAGCCGGAGCACCCGGAGGAATCCCACACAGTCACAGTGAGAACGTGCAAATTTTCTACACGGACAGAACCCAAGGTCAGGATCGAACCCTGGCCTCTGGCATTGTGAGGAAGTAGCTCTACCTGTTGCGCCACTGTGCCGCCCAGCTACACACCAACTTTTCCCATGTGCCTTTTTCATCGCTTTAACAACCCATGCTCCAATTTCACAGATCATTTTTGCTTTGACCACATTTGATTTCTCTTCTCTCCCAATCTGGCACCTTCTTGTCTCTTTTTCACCTCTAACCTTTGTTACTAACTCCACCCATCTGCTAATCAAACCTCCCTCCTCACCTGTACTCACCTGTACCTGCCTATCATTTGTCTTTGCCTTGTCATTTGGAGATAGTGATCACAACACCATAAGTTTTAATGCGTACGAAGGAACTGCAGATGCTGCTTTAAACTGAAGAGAGAGACAAAAAGCTGAAGTAACTCAGCTGGTCAGACAGCATCTCTGGAGCAAAGGGATTGGTGACGTTTCGGGTCAAGGGTCTCGATCTAAAGGCTCTCAACCTAAAACGTCACCCAATCCTTTTCTCCAGAGATGCTGCCTGACCCACTGAGGTACTCCAGCTTTTTGTGTCTATCTTCAATGTACATTTTAAGATTGTTTTGTAAAGGGACAGGTCTGGATGTTGGGGGACAGTACTTCTTTAATAATAATAATAATAATAATACATTTTATTTATGGGCGCCTTTCAAGAGTCTCAAGGACACCTTACAAAAATTTAGCAGGTAGAGGAAAAACATGTAAGGGGAATGAAATAAATAGTAGAGACATGACTAGTACACAAAGTAAAGACAGAATTCAATACAAAACACAATATGAGGCAATTAATGCACAGATGAAAAGGGAGGGGGACGTGGGGCTAAGGATAGGCAGAGGTGAAGAGATGGGTCTTGAGGCGGGACTGGAAGATGGTGAGGGACACAGAATTGCGGATCAGTTGAGGGAGGGAGTTCCAGAGCCTGGGAGCTGCCCTGGAGAAAGCTCTGTCCCCAAAACTGCGGAGGTTGGACTTGTGGATGGAGAGGAGACCGGCTGATGTGGATCTGAGGGACCGTGAGGGTTGATAGGGGGCGAGGAGGTCAGTGAGATATGGGGGGGCCAGATGGTGGAGGGCTTTGTAGGTGAGGATCAGGATTTTGTAGTTGATCCGGTGGGAGATGGGAAGCCAGTGAAGTTGTTTGAGGACTGGAGTGATGTGATGCCATGATTTGGTGTGGGTAATGAGTCGGGCGGCTGCGTTCTGGACCAGTTGGAGTCGGAGTTCTTTGGGGCAAGGCAGACTACACTGTCGTTAGGCGGAAGCTAGGGTGGGTGGATTGGGCTCAGTTGTTATAGGGTATGTCCACATCTGACAAGTGGAGCACTTGGAGGAAACCTATGTGGTCGCAGGGAGAACATGCAAACTCCACGCAGAAAGCACCCGAGTTCAGGATCTAGATGGGTGCAGCTGGCATGGGTGTGAGAAGATTTACGAGAATGTTGCCAGGACTCGAGGACCTGAGCAATAGTATGAGGTTGAGCAGGTTAGAACTTTATTCCTTGGCGCAAGAGGATGAGGGGTGATCAGGAGGATGAGAGGTGTATAGGATCATGAGAGGAATAGATCGGGTAAATGCACAGAGTCTTTTACCCTGAGTAGGGGAATCAAGAACCAGAGGGCATAGGTTTAAGGTGAGGGAGAAAAGATTTAATAGGAACCTGAGGGGCAACTCTTTTACACAAAGAATGTTAGGATATATTGGACGAGCTGACCAGAGGGGGTAGCTGAGGTAGGGACTATCGCAATGTTTATCAAACATTTGGACAGTACATGGATAGGATAGGTTTAGAGGGATATGGACGAAATGCAGGTGGATGCGACTAGTGCAGATGGGGCATGTTGGTCGGTGCGGGCAATGTGGGCCGAATGGCCTGTTTCCGTGCTGTTTGACCCTATCTCTATCTAGTAAAGGATCACACTGGGGGCTCTGCCACTATGAGATGGCATCGCTACCAGCTGCGCCAGTGTGCCGCCCACAAGTGGGGGCGAGCTGGCACAGACTTAGTGGGCCAAATGGCCTCTCAATATAAAAGTGAAGAAGACGTGAGGTTCGGTTATCCATCTCTCACAGCTGGCTGTGGAGTGTCACATCTTTGGAGCGCATAATACAGGAAAGCAGATGATCTCATTGAAAGATACCGAATAGTGAAAGGCCTGGATAGAGTGGATGTGGAGAGGATGTTTCCACTAGTGGGAGAGTCTAGGACTAGAGGTCATAGCCTCAGAATGAAAGGACGTTCCTTTAGGAAGGAGATGCGGAGGAATTTATTTAGTCACAAGTGGGTGGGAATTCTTTGCCACAGAAGGCTGTGAATGCCAAGGTCATTGGATATTTTTACGGCAGAGATGGTGAGATTTTGATTAGTACGGGTGTCAGAGGTTACGGGGAGAAGGCAGGAGAATTGGGTTTGGTGGGAGAGATAGATCTGCCATGATTGAATGGCAGAATAGACTTGATGGGCCGAATGGCCTAATTCTGCCTCTATCACTTATGACCTTATCAACTCCAATGCAAGGTGTCATGTTTAATATCTCCCTTCCAACCAGTGAGGCATGAAGGTGCCCCACAGTTGAAAACGAATAAAAACATTCTGCGTGGTGCACTTTGCAGCATCTGACTGCTCAAACACCGCAAGGCAGGTCTCATCCTGGCTGTCAGTCTGTGTAATATTTGGTGTCAATGATAATCTGAAAAGTCTCCTGACTTCTCTCACTTCAATCACAGAGGGAGCTCAAGAAATATTAAATTGGCACGTTCCACGGGAAAATGAAACAGACACTCGTTCCAGGAAATCTCTTTTTTAATGTATCATGATTTTAGTTTAGGAAGGAACTGCAGATGCTGGTTTAAACCGAAGATAGGTCAGAAGACCAACGATACAATATTCTATACACCAGGGACAGTTAACAATCTACAAACATGTACGTCTTTGGAGTGTGGAAAGAAAGCGGAGAAAACACACGCAGTCACAGGGAGAACAGCCAAACTCCGTACAGACAGCACCCGTATGAGGACTGTACACAGATCCCGGACAATCTGTTCAGGAATTTGCAGAGTCAGAGTATGCATGCAAGAGTCAGTGTTAATTTGGAAAACTGTCTACTGTTTACGAGTTAGTGGCCCGGACAGAATGTTCCAGACATTCTCTGACAGAGTTACATCATTTCAAAGGTGCCTGTAAGAGTCAAGAATGCGGAATTGTCCGATTTACCGGAACATTGGACACAGGAACAATGGCGTTATTATTTGCAGCATCAAAGCAGGAACGCAGGAGGTTGCGGAGAGACCTGATAGAAGTATATACAATTAGGAGCGGTATATCTATCCATCTTCTATTAATATATAAAACTGTGTGCCTGTCGCCTGCCGTCCGTCCGGCTGCCTTTCTGCCTTTTGATTCATTTCCATCGTGTGATGTCACAATGCCCAATGCTCGCAGATGTCCAATCACAATGCCCAATGCTCGCAGATGTCCAATCACAATGCCCAATGCTCGCAGATGTCCAATTGCTCGCAGATGTCCATGGATCCATTTACATGTACGGCTTCCGGCTGCATTTCTTCCTTTGATTCACTGCAACTCCGAAACCAGACGAAGAATCGCCGACATCTTTTCCATTTCGGTAGAGATTTCACTTTTCTTTCTAAGTATCCGCTCCTCATTACATTTCGTTGTCTTTAAGTACACGTTTTTAATAAAATCCTTCCCCCCCCCCCCCCCCCCCCAATATTTCAAAAATAAACTGGCTTCTCACCCATAGAATCAGCACCAGCCCCAGCCCCTGGTGAACGTTCCATTGTGTGATGTCACAATGCCTGATGCTCACAGATGTCCAATCGGAATGGATTCATTTACATATGCCTTTGCAGGAGCCCCAGCCCCTGGTGAACGTTCCATCGTGTGATGTCACAATGCCCAATGCTCAAATACATTGTTGCCATAGAGGGAGTACAGAGAAGGTTCACCAGACTGATTCCTGGAATGTCAGGATTTTCAAATGAAGAAAGACTGGATAGACTCGCCTTGTACTCGCTAGATTTTAGAAGATTGAGGGGGTATCTTATAGAAACGTATAACATTCTTAAGGGGTTGGACAGGCTAGATGCAGGAAGATTGTTCCGGATGTTGGGGAAGACCAGAACAAGGGGCCACAGTTTAAGGATAAGGGGGAAATCCTTTAGGACAGAGATGAGAAAAACATTTTTCACACAGAGAGTGGTGAATCTCTGGAATTCTCTGCCACAGAATGTAGTTGAGGTCAGTTCATTGGCTATATTTAAGAGGGATTTAGATGTGGCCCTTGTGGCTAAAGGGATCAGGGGGTATGGAGAGAAGGCAGGTACAGGATACTGAGTTGGATGATCAGCCATGATCATATTGAATGGTGGTGCAGGCTAGAAGGGCCGAATGGCCTACTCCTGCACTTAATTTCTATGTTTCTATGTTTCCCTCTCCTCACCCCTCTCCCTCTCCCACCCATCACTCTCTCCCCCACCCCCCTTCCCGCTCTACCCCACCCCCTTCCCTCTCTCCCCCCGCCCCCTTCCCCTACCCCTCTGTCCCTCTTCCACCAGTCCCTCTACCCCTCCCTCCCCACTCTTCCACTTCTCTCCCCTTACCCCACCCCTCTCCCTCCCTCACCCCTCTCTCTTCCCCTCCCTGTCCCACCCCTTCCCCTACCCCTCTGTCCCTCTTCCACCACTCCCCCGTCCCTCTTCCACCATTCCCGCTACCCCTCCCTCCCTCCCCACTCTTCCACTTCTCTCCCCCTTCTCTCCTCCCCCTCTCCCTCTCCTCACCCCTCTTCCATCCCTCTCTCCCCCACCCCTTCCCTCTCTACCCCACCCTCTTCCCTCTCTCCCCGCCCCCTTCCCCTCTGTCCCTCTTCCACCACTCCCCCTACCCCTCCCTCTCCCACTTCTCTCCCCTTACCCCACCCCTCTCCCTCCTCCACCCCTATCTCCCCCTCCCTTCCCCTCTCTCCCCCACCCCTTCCCCTACCCCTCTGTCCCTCTTCCACCACTCCCCCTGTCCCTCTTCCACCACTCCTGCTACCCCTCTCCCCCTCCCTCCCTACTCTTCCACTTCTCTCCTCCCCTCCCCCCCCACACTCTTTCCCCTCTCTCCCCCCACAACTCTCCCCCTCCCATCCCACTCTCCCCCTCCCTCCACACGCTTCCCCCTCTCCCTCCTCATTCCCTTACCGTGCACAGTCTCTGTCTTTAAGAAGGAACTACAGATGCTGGAAAATCGAAGGTAGACATAAAAAAAAGCTGGATAAACTCAGCGGGTGGAGCGAATTGAATGGTCAACGTTTTTGGCCGAAACGCGGAAGAAGGGTTTCGGCCAAAAACGTTGCCCTTTTCCTTCGGTCCATAGATGCTGCTGCACCCGCTGAGTTTATCCAGCTTTTTGTTGTTGTACCAGCCTCTCTCTCTCTTCTGCCCTTTTCTCTTCTTCGCTCATGCACGCCCGCTCCAACCCCTCCCCCCCCCTTCACCTCTCTCCCCCATCCTCTCCTCCCCCTCTTCTCCCCCCCCCATCCCCCTCTCCCTCTCCACCCCCCTCCTCCCCTTCCTCACAAAATATTTTTTGTGGGTCGGGTCCTCAGTGTGTGTGACTGTTTGTGGAGGCGGCCACGCGCTCTCCATTCAAGAAGACGCTCATCTGTTTGTGGAGGCGCGTGCTTAGTATGTGACCAAAGATCTTATAGCAGAGCTCTCCGCTACAAGATCTTTGTGTGTGACGACACACGCTGCCCCCCCCCACCCCATGGTGCAGGAGGCGCTCGCAGCATCTGAACGCTCAGCGATTATTCGAATTCTTCACTAACCGTCATTCTGACTTTGCTTGTGAAGAGAAAAGTCCTGAATTGCATTTGTCTGATGCAGGAAGATTGTTCCCGATGTTGGGGAAGTCCAGGACAAGCGGGTCACAGTTTAAGGATAAAGGGGAAATCCTTTAGTACTGAGATGAGGAAAACATTTTTCACACAGATAGTGGTGAGTCTCTGGAACTCTCTGCCGCAGAAGGTAGTTGAGGCCAGTTCATTGTTTATATTTAAGAGGGAGTTAGATGTGGCCCTTGAGACTAAAGGGATCAGGGGGTATGGAGAGAAGGCAGGTATAGGATACTGAGTTGGATGATCAGCCATGATCATATTGAATGGTGGTGCAGGCTCGAAGGGCCGAATGGCCTACTCCTGCACTTAATTTCTATGCTTCTATGTTTCCCTCTTCTCACCCCTCTCCCTCTCCCACCCATCCCTCTCTCCCCCACCCCCCTTCCCTCTCTTCCCCCTACCCCTCTGTCCCTCTTTCACCACTCCCCCTATCCCTCCCTCCCCACTCTTCCACTTCAATCCCCTTACCCGACGCCTCTCCCACCCCCAACCCTCTATTCCCCTCCCTTCCCCTCTCTCCCCCACCCCTTCCCCTCTGTCCCTCTTCCACCACTCCCCCGTCTCTCTTCCACCACTCCCGCTACCCTCTACCCCTCCTCCCTTCCCCACTCTTCCACTTCTCTCTCCCCCTTCTCTCCTCCCCCTCTCCCTCTCCTCACCCTCTCCCTCTCCAATCCCTCTCTCCAAACCCCCTTCCTCTACCCCACCCCTTCCCTCTCCCCCCCACCCCCTTCCCCCATCTCTCTGTCCCTCTTCCATCACTGCCCCCTACCCTCTCCTCCTCCCTCCCACTCTTCTACTTCTCTCCCCCTTCCCCTCCACTCTCCCTCCCCACTCTTTCCCCTCTCTCCCCCACCCCTCTCCCCCTCCCTCCCTCCTCCCAATCTTCCCCATCCCCCTCCCCACATCTCTCTCCCCATCTCTCACCCCCTACCCCGCTCTCCTTTCCCTCCCAAATCTATCCCATTTCCTCCTCCTCCTCTCCCCCCCCCCCCCCCCCCCCCCCCCCCCCCCCCCGCAAACGCCGTTGGGGAAACAGACCCAACGGGTCTGCACTTGGTCTAGTAGATTATAACATTATAGATAGGGTGGACAGTCCGAACCTTATTTTTCCACCTCGATGGAAATATCAAATAATAGAGGGCATAACATTAAGATAAAGGGGCAAAGTTTAAAGGACATTTTTTTCCACAGAGGGACACAAAGTGCTGGGGTAACTCAACGGGACAGTCAGCATCTCTGGAGAACATGGACAGGTAACATTTCGGGTCGGGACCCTTCTTCAGATAGGTTTATGCACAGGGGTTTGCGAATGCCTGGAACTCACTGGTGGTGATGGAGGCAGATACAATCGGGATGTTTAAAAAGTGTTTGGAAAGGCACATGGATGTGCAAAGATGTGGATCGCACGCAGACAGATCAGGATTGCTCTTGACATCGTGTTCGGCACAGACATTGTGGGCCGAAGGGCCTGTTCCTTCTATGTTCATTGTTCTAACAGGCCTGTAAATACAATACGCATAGATACTATATAATGAGCAAAAATTCAATGAATTCAGTACCAATTAATGAATTCAAATGCAGAGATTCTTGTCCAGAGTAGGGGAATCGAAAACCAGAGGACATAGGTTTAAGGTGAGGGGAGGGGGGGGGGGGGGGGATAGATTTCATAGGAACCTGAGGAGTAACTACGCAAAGGGTGGTGGGTGTATGGAACGAGCTGCCGGAGGAGGTAGTTGTGGCTGGGACTATAACAATGTTTAAGAAACAGATACGTGGACAGGATAGGGATTTAGAAGGATATGGGCCAAACGCAGGCAGATGGGACTAGTGCAGTTGGGACATGCTGGTCAATGTCGGGACAACAGCTGGCACAATGGGCTAAGTGTTCGGCTGGAGACCGGAAGGTGGCCGGTTCGAATCCCGCTTGGAGTGCATACTGTCGTTGTGTCCTTGGGCAAGACACTTCACCCACCTTTGCCTGTGTGTGAATGTGTGTGAGTGATTGGTGGTGGTCGGAGGGGCCGTAGGCGCAGAATGGCAGCCACGCTTCCGTCAGTCTGCCCCAGGGCAGCTGTGGCTACAGAAGTAGCTCACCACCACCGAGTGTGACTGAGGAGTGAATGAATAATGCGATGTAAAGCGCCTTGAGTATTAGAAAGGCGCTATATAAATCCCATCCATTATTATTATTATTAATGTGGGCAAGTTGTCCGAAGGGCATGTTTCCACGCTGTATGACTCTATGACTCTACCACATTACGAATGCAAAAATAAAAGTTTAGCGCAACCAGTCAGTCCATAATTCATCGTTGAAGTTAATGTGATGTAGTGTTCAGGAACATGATGTTTGTTGGGAAGAATTTATTCTTAGTCCTGGTGTAACAGTTTTCAGACTCCTACACTTGTTGCTCTGCAATAGTATCAATATTGTATAATGCAACTTTGGGTATCCCACTCCCACTGTGTTCCTTTCTCTCTTTTACCAGGACTCGACCTGAATCGTCGTCTGCCCATTCCCTCCCCAGATGCTGCCTGACCCGCTGAGTTCCTCCAGCGCTTTCAGTTTAGCTCGGGTTTCCAATCGCAATTCCAAACGAAACGTCGCCTATTTCCTTCGCTCCATAGATGCTGCCGCACCCGCTGAGTTTCTCCAGCATTTTTGTCTACCTTCGATTTTCCAGCATCTGCAGTTCCTTCTTGAACATCTTCTCATCTCCACCCCTTTCTGCTTTCCGCAGAGACCGTTCCCTCCGCAACTCCATGGTTAACTCGTTCCTTTCCACCCAAACCACCCCCTCCCCAGGTACTTTCCCTGCAACCGCAGGAGATGCAACACCTGTCCCTATACCTCTCCCCTCGACTCCATCCAAGGACCCCGACAATGTTTCCAGGTAAGGCAACGGTTCACTTGCACCTCCTCCAACCTCATCTACTGTATCCGCTGTTCCAGGTGTGGACTCCTGTATATCGGCGAGACCAAGCGCAAGCTTGCCGACCGTTGCGCTGAACACCTCCGCTCAGATCGCCTTAACCTACCTGATCTCCCAGTGGCTCAACACTTCAATTCCCCCTCATCCCATTCCCAATCTGACCTTTCTGTCCTGAGCCTCCTCCATTGTCAGAGTGAGGCCCAGCGCAAATTGGAGGAACAGCACCTCGTATTTCGCTTGGGCAGCTTCCACCCCAGCGGTATGAACATTGACTTCTCTAACTTCAAATAGCCCTTACTTTCCCTCTCTCTCCATCCCTCCCCCTTCCCAGTTCTCCGACCAGTCTTACTGTCTCCGACCACATGTTATCTCCGTACCGCCCACTCCCTGACATCACTCTGAAGAAGTGTCTCGACCCGATACATCACCCATTCCTTCTCTCCAGAGATGCTGCCCGTCCCGCTGAGTTACTCCAGCATTTTGTGTCTACCTTCGATTTAAACCAGCATCTGCAGTTCTTTCCTACACACTATGTATTATGCCTTCCCATGTGAATCTGCAATTGAAACTGACTGGTTCGCTAACAGCACAACTCCGGTAAGACCTTCATTGTGCAAAACACTTTCTTGCCAGTTCCAAAAGATTCTCCCATCACTCCCGAGCAGAAGTGCTCTGGGTGGCACAGTTGTAAAGACCCGGGCTTGATTCCAACTACGGGTGCTGTCTGTACGGAGTTTGTACGTTCTCCCCGTGACCTGCGTGGGTTTACTCCGAGGTCTTCGGTTTCCTCCCACACTCCAAAGACGTCCGGGTTTCTAGATTAATTGGGTTGCATCGTGGCTTGGTTCGGCAATTTGAGCGCCCTGGAGAGGAAAAGACTACAAAAAGTAGTAAACACTGCCCAGTCCATCATCGGCTCTGACCTTCCTTCCATCGAGGGGATTTATCGCAGTCGCTGCCTCAAAAAGGCTGGCAGTATCATCAAAGACCCACACCATCCTGGCCACACACTCATGGCGAATCCAGAACCAGGGGCCACAGTCTTTTAGAATAAAGGGGAGGTCATTTAAGACTGAGGTGAGAAAAAACGTTTTCACCCAGAGAGTTGTGAATTTATGGAATTCCCTGTCACAGAGGGCAGTGGAGGCCAAATCACTGGATGGATTTAAGAGAGAGTTAGATAGAGCTCTAGGGGCTAGTGGAGTCGAGGGATGTGGGGAGAAGGCAGGCACGGGTTATTGATAGGGGACGATCAGCCATGATCACTATGAATGGTGGTGCTGGCTCGAAGGGCTGAATGGCCTCCTCCTGCACCTATTTTCTATGTTTCTATTAAGTTGCCCTCAACCGAGCGAAGCTGAGCTAAATGAAGCGACACTAAACTTGTCTCCCTTCTTTTAAGATCCGAGTTTGTCAAAAAGAGACATTATTAAAATCGCTCAACACTTGTAACACTCCTGACCCCGAAACGTCACCCATCCTTTTCCTCCATAGATGCTGCCCGACCCGCCGAGTTACTCCATCACTTTGTGTCTACCTTCCGTTTAAACCAGCATCTGCAGTTCCTTTGTCTGAAGAAGGGTCTCGACCCGAAACATCACCCATTCCGCTGAGTTTCTCCAGCATTTTTGTGTACCTTGAACACCCATTCCTTAGTTCTCTCCAGAGATGCTGCCTGTCCCGCTGAGTTACTCCAGCGTTTTGTGTCTATCTGCAGTTCCTTTCTACACACTTAAAACACATTATCCCCTTGACAACCAACTTATTTTTTTAAATATGAACTTTAAGGAGCTCACTGTTAACTTGGAGAGGCGACCTTAAGAAACAACCAACACATAAATAGTTTTCATTATTTATTAAATTATGGAATCACAGCATAATTCACGAAGCAGCCGTCCTCAGCGACTGTTCACCAGTTTCTCCCTGAGTTACTGTATTTTGAAAAGTTCTTTTGAAAAGTTCTTTTGAAAAGTTCTTCAGCTGATCTTGTTCTGAAGATCTAAAGAAGGGCCTCGACCCGAAACGTCGCCCGTTCCTTCTCTCTGCAGAGATGCTGCCTGTCGCGCAGCGTTCCTCCAGCACTTTGTCTTCGGTGTAAACCAGCACCTGCAGTTCCCTCCCTGCACTTGTTCTGAAGCTGCTGGTTTTTAACAGTCCTCGTTTGCACCCGATGGTCGACATATTCATAGTCCCTTAATTTGGGCATCTTGCAGAGTCTCTGTCGGCATGAATTCACGCATCTATGAAATGCAAGTGGCGAGTTTATTTCTGTTCTTGCCATTTCACTGTGAAATTTTTTTTTTTCACACTCGTGAAAAGTCACAGAATGAGATGCGAGCGTCTGCAGCTGTTTGCAAAGTGTCCCACAGGCCGGTGGGTGGTGGAAAAAAAGTCACTCAGGTGTGGCTCCCTGATAGGAGTTTCACCGATTTCCAGCCCAGGCGAAAGATCTGGGTGAGTTTCTCTCGCCTCCGCACCCGGAGCGCCAGCAGAGCCCGATTGATCTCCTCGCTGCTCTGGTTAGTGCAGATGATGCTCGCCCTCTCCTCTGCCTTCTTGTCTCCGGCTCTCTGGAAGAGCCTCTGCATGGCCGTGTGATTGACCGAGTGGAAGATGTCCGGCAGGGCTGCCTTGCGGAGGTGTGTGTCGAACCTCTGTCCGTAAACCAGAGGGCTGACCAGCTGAGCGTAAGGTCCGCACTCCTCGGCCGCTTCCATGATCAGAAGAATTATGAGCCAGTCAATCTCACAACAAGGTCTACAAGTCTGCAGAGAAGTGGCTCAGAACTACGGAGCGCCCGCTATTTATTGTCCCACCACTGACCCAAGTGGGCGTCTGCCCTGATAACATCAGGCCAGCCCTGGCGCCTTCCATCGCTCCACCTCTTGAGTCTATTTTAAAAACACACACAGAAACTTCATGTGCCAATTTAAAGAACATCTGCCCATTGCACTTCTTGTAACACCCCCCCCCCCCCCCCACCACCGCCCCAGAAATTAAAGGATTAACATTTATTGGAATCTATTTCGCAAACTAAAAGTAAAACCAGATACACTTCCTACCAAACACATTCCTTAGATGCCAAGCAAAGCTGTGGTTCAATATATTCTCAGAATCCTATCAATATCACAGTTTAAGCATAAGAGGTAGGCCATTTAGGACTGAGATGAGGAAAAACATTTCCACCCAGAGAGTTGTGAATCTGTGGAATTATGGACAATAGTCAATAGACAATAGGTGCAGGAGTAGGCCATTCGGCCCTTCGAGCCAGCACCACCATTCAACGTGATCATCCCCAATCAGTATCCCGTTCCTGCCTTCTCCCCATATCATAGAAACATAGAAATTAGGTGCAGGAGTAGGCCATCGGCCCTTCGAGCCTGCACCGCCATTCAATGTGATCATGGCTGATCATCCAACTCAGTATCCCGTGCCTGCCTTCTCTCCATACCCTCTGATCCCCTTAGCCACAAGGGCCACATCTAACTCCCTCTTAAATATAGCCAATGAACTGGCCTCGACTACCCTCTGTGGCAGGGAGTTCCAGAGATTCACCACTCTCTGTGTGAAAAAAGTTCTTCTCATCTCGGTTTTAAAGGATTTCCCCCTTATCCTTAAGCTGTGACCCCTTGTCCTGGACTTCCCCAACATCGGGAGCAATCTTCCTGCATCTAGCCTGCCCAACCCCTTAAGAATTTTGTAAGTTTCTATAAGATCCCCTCTCAATCTCCTAAATTCTAGAGAGTATAAACCAAGTCTATCCAGTCTTTCTTCATAAGACAGTCCTGACATCCCAGGAATCAGTCTGGTGAACCTTCGCTGCACTCCCTCTATGGCAATAATGTCCTTCCTCAGATTTGGAGACCAAAACTGTACGCAATACTCCAGGTGTGGTCTCACCAAGACCCTGTACAACTGCAGTAGAACCTCCCTGCTCCTATACTCAAATCCTTTTGCTATGAAAGCTAACATACCATTCGCTTTCTTCACTGCCTGCTGCACCTGCATGCCCACTTTCAATGACTGGTGTACCATGACACCCAGGTCTCGCTGCATCTCCCCTTTTCCTAGTCGGCCACCATTTAGATAATAGTCTGCTTTCCTGTTTTTGCCACCAAAATGGATAACCTCACATTTATCCACATTATACTGCATCTGCCAAACATTTGCCCACTCACCCAGCCTATCCAAGTCACCTTGCAGTCTCCTAGCATCCTCCTCACAGCTAACACTGCCCCCCAGCTTAGTGTCATCCGCAAATTTGGAGATATTGCCTTCAATTCCCTCATCCAGATCATTAATATATATTGTAAATAGCTGGGGTCCCAGCACTGAGCCTTGCGGTACCCCACTAGTCACTGCCTGCCATTGTGAAAAGGACCCGTTTACTCCTACTCTTTGCTTCCTTTCCTGTTTGCCAGCCAGTTCTCTATCCACATCAATACTGAACCCCCAATGCCGTGTGCTTTAAGTTTGTAAACTAATCTCTTATGTGGGACCTTGTCGAAAGCCTTCTGGAAGTCCAGATACACCACATCCACTGGTTCTCCACTATCCACGCTACTAGTTACATCCTCGAAAAATTCTATAAGATTCGTCAGACATGATTTACCTTTTGTAAATCCATGCTGACTTTGTCCAATGATTTCACCACTTTCCAAATGTGCTGCTATCCCATCTTTAATAACTGACTCTAGCAGTTTCCCCATTACCGATGTTAGACTAACTGGTCTGTAATTCCCCGTTTTCTCTCTCCCTCCCTTCTTAAAAAGTGGGGTTACGTTTGCTACCCGCCAATCCTCAGGAACTACTCCAGAATCTAAAGAATTTTGAAAGATTATTACTAATGCATCCACTATTTCTGGAGCTACTTCCTTAAGTACTCTGGGATGCAGCCTTTCTGGCCCTGGGGATTTATCGGCCTTTAATCCATTTAATTTACCCAACACCCCTGAGTCCATTATTTTTAAGAGCCCTCTCTAGCTCTCTCTTGAAAGCATCCAGAGACCGGCCTCCACCATCCTTTGAGGCAGAGAATTCCACAGACTCACCACTCTTTGTGAGAAAAAGTGTTTCCTCGTCTCTGTTCTAAATGGCTTACCCCTTATGTGGCCCCAGAGAATTCTCTGCCACACAAGGCAGTGGAGGCCAATCCACTGGATGTTTTCAAGAGAGAGTTAAGATTTAGCTCTTAGAGCTAACGGAATCGAGGGATATGGGGAGGAAACAGGAACGGGGTACTGATTTTAGATGATCATTCATGATGATATTGAATGGCGGAGCTGTCTCGAAGGGCTGAATGGCCTACTCCTGAAGGTATTTTCTACGTCTGAGAATTCAAGGAACTATCTCTCAGTCACAGGATAGACCCAAAATAAAGGGGTAACTCAGCGGGTCAGGCAGAAAAGGAATGGGTGACGTTTCGGGTTGAGACCCTTCCTCAGACCGAGGGTCAGGGGAGAGGGAAACGAGAGATATAGAATAAATGAATGAAAGATATTTTAAAAGTGAGAAGGATAAAGAGACAGCTATGGGCTAGGTGAAAATGAGTTAAAGACAATGAACCTCAACAAGACGACTTTGAAGCTGTTACGAATGGGGTGGGGACAAATAAAGTTCCATTGAACTATTGGCTAGTATCAGTCTGAGGAAGTGTCCCGACCTGAAACACTGTCTGTTCATTTCCCATCCACAGATGCTGCCTGACCCTCTGAGCTCCTCCAGCAGTTTGCTTTTTACTGTCATAGAGCCACAGAGTAATACAGTGTGGAAACAGGCCCTTCGGCCCAACTTGCCTACACCTGCCAACATGTCCCAGCTACACTAGTCCCACCTGCCTGCGTTTGGTCCATGTCCCTCCAAACTTGTCCTATCCTGTTTCTTAAACGTTGGGGTCTAACTGCCTCCTCTGGCAGCTTGTTCCATACACCCACCCCCCTTTGTGTGAAAATGTTACCCCTCATATTCCTATTGTATCTTTTCCCCTTCACCTTGAACCTATGTCCTCTGGTCCTTGATTCCCCCACTCTGGGCAAGAGACGCTGTACAACTACCCGATCTATTCCACTCATGATCTTATACACCATTATAAGGAAGGTATACGGTATCATTCTGACCTCTGTTGGCAGCTAGCATTGCCTCTTGGTGTTCAGGTCTCCAGTTCCTGATAGCTCAGGCTGTAACAGAGCCACCGTGGTACATTTGCATTTGTTTCTCGAGTGAGAAGGTTCCCCGCCTCATTTTTGATATTTACAGGATTATTAAAAATTTATTTGCGGCCTGCCTTCTGTGATTTTACTTTTGCTGCTGTGAAGCTCACTTTAGGGCAGTATTACAGCGTAGAATATTAAATGACTGGCTCCTTCTGAAAATCTGATTTCAGCCCCATCTCAGTTCAACATCAAAGGTGCTCAGAAAAATCCCCCGTGGTCATAATGCACACATCAATCTCTCCTAGAAAGTACAAGGCAAATCTGATACTTTTGCCTTTAATATGAAACACAGGTACTTCTTTATTTTAAATTTCATTTTGTGGCTTATCCACACTTGTGCATCATGTTGGATAGCTGGGATTGATTCAGCGGGACAGGCAGCATCTCTGGAGAGAAGCGATGGGTGACCTTTAGGGTCGTGATCGTTCTTCAGACTGAAGAAGGATCTCGACCTGACCCGAGATGCTGCCTGTCCCACTAAGTTACTCCACAAAACGCTGGAAGGAACTGCAGATACTGGTATAAACCAAAGATAGACCAAAATAATCTTGGGTTTAAACCACCATCTGCAGTTCCTTCCTGCAGAGTTATGTTTGTTTGATTGTTTGACCGATTGATATAGCATGGAAACTGTCTCTTCAGTCCACCGAGCCCAAACCAACTATTGATCACACTAGTTGTGTGTTCCCCCACTTACTCATCCACGCCCTATACTCTAGGGGCCAAGAGCCAAGAGTGTTTTATTGTTATAGTCCTGAAACTGAACAATGGGATTCTTGTTCAAAGCAGCACAACAGGATTGTAACAATAGTATTCAGCTGATACTGTACTAAACAGCAAGAAGTTCAATAAAAAAAAAAATATGGTACAAAAACAAAGCCTGAATTCAATAGACAATAGACAATAGATGCAGGAGTAGGCCATTCGGCCCTTTCAAGCCAGCACCGCCAATCAATGTGATCATGGCTGATCATCCCCAATCAGTACCCCGTTCCTGGCTTCTCCCCATAACCCCTGACTCTGCTATCATTAAGAGCCCTATCTAGCTCTCTCTTGAAAGCATCCAGAGAACCTGCCTCCACCGCCCTCTGAGGCAGAGAATTCCACAGACTCTGTGAGAAAAAGTGTTTCCTCGTCTCAGTTCTAAATGGCTTACTCCTCATTCTGAAACTGTGGTCCCTGGTTCTGAACACTGCATTAGGGCAGAGAACAGAACAGGCCATTCGGCCCACACTGTCTGTTCTGAACATGATACCAAGATTAACCACGCTACGCCTATCCATTCATTTCCCTCCATAGCGATTCATATCCCTCCACTCCCTTCATATCCTTGTGTTACCTTACAAGCCCGCACGACTTTGGAGATGTGGGGGGAAACTGGAGCACCCACGCGGTCACGGGAAGAAGGTGCAAACTCGACGCAGACGGCATCCGAGGTCAGGATCGACCAGGGGTCTCTGGCACTGTGCAGCAGCAGCTCCACCAGCTCCCCATTTTCCCCTATGATCCCTGTTATCAAGAGTTCACAATAAGCAAGTAAGCAAGTTTAATGGCCTAGTATTCACATACAAAGAATTTGCCTTGGTGCTCCGCCCACAAGTATCAACATGACATACAGTGACAGTTACGAATTAGACTATAGTCCCATCTAACTATAGTGGGACGTACAATTCGATTCCGTAATGGAAGCCCAGTTGATGGTTCCATCACACAGATCACAGTCCCTAACGTGTAGGAAGTAGATGTGAAAGTGGAATAACATAGAACTAGATTGTACGGGTGATCGCTGGCCGACATGGACTCGGTGGGCCGAAGGGCCTGTTTCCATGCTGCATCACTAAACTAAACTAACTAGGGTGAACGGATGATCAATAGTCGGCATGGACTTGGTGGGCCAAAGGGCCTGTTTCCTGCTGTATCTCTCGACTACAAAAAAACAAAGCAGACTGTGTAATGAAGTTAGACAAAAATGCTGGAGAAACTCAGAGGGTGAGGCAGCATCTATGGAGCGAAGGATTTGCATAGATGCTGCCTCACCCGCTGAGTTTCACCAGCATTTTTGTCTACCTTCGATTTTCCAGCATCTGCAGTTCCTTCTTATACATGTGTAACGAAGTTCGATTTTTCCCCTGAATATTTTCTCTAAGAACCAGATGTATATTTACAATTGCGCTTCAGATCAATGCTACCATTCAGGAAAATAATTATTTTTGGTCATTCCAGATGGTTTCATTAAATTACTTAAATTGTAATTACCCCCACAACTGTTTACCCCATAATTTAAATTACATTTGAATTTAGATTCCTTTAATTATATAAACATCACAAATTTAAAACATGTTCTTAGCAATGTGAAATTATTTCGCTGACATGTTAGAATCCAACTCATTCAGTAATATCAAGGAGAGACAGAGAGATATGCCATAGAGAGAGATACAACGAAACAGGCCCTTCAGCCCATTAAATACATACTGACTCTTAAGCACCCATTGACACTAATCCTACATTAATCCCAGTTTTTATTCTCCCCACATTCTCATCAACTTCCCCGTATTCTAACACTCAGCTTTTTATCTATCACACTAGGGACAATTTGCAGTGGGCAATGACCTACCAACCCAGCCCATAAGAATAAGGACTGAGATGAGGAAAAACTTTTTCACCAAGAGTTGTGAATCTGTGGAATTCTCTACCACAGAAGGCAGTGGATGCCAATTCACTGGACGTTTTCAAGAGAGAGTTAGATTTAGCTCTTAGGGCTAACGGAATCAAGGGAAATGGGGAGAAAGCAGGAATTGTGTACTAATTTTGGATGATCAGCCATGATCATATTGAATGGCGGTGCTGGCTCGAAGGGCCAAATGGCCTACTCCTGCACCTATTTTCCATGTTTCTATGTTTTTTACCTAAAACATCGACTATTCCTTTTGCCTCACAGAAGCTGCTTGACCCATTGAGTTCCCCCAGCTGATTGCATATACAGTCACAGGGAGAACATGCAAACTCTGCGCGATAAGCACCCGAGATCTGAATTGAACCCGTGTTAGTGGTGTGCACCCTTAATTGAATGTGCTTGCCTGGACTGATGTATAGTCGACTCCAGTCCCATTACAGTTTGATTAAGTGTAGGTGCTTTGTGAAACGGCCTCAACGTGGCAATAAATGTTGGTATTGTCAGGAACATTCATATCCCATTTTGCAGCTATGAAAATACAACCAACAGCAGGACCAAAATAAATTCCATTAAAATAAGCAAGGCATTAATCATGAGGGAAATGCGAATTGTCAATGAATTCATTAGATTTTTAAGCAATATATAAAAGTACAGAAAAGTAAAATAATGAGAAGAGCTGGCTCTGTATTAATTTTCCCAACGCCTCATATCTTTTAACACTCTGATACGATATAGTTTTAGCTATTAATTTGCCAATGGTGTGACTTGAACTGACTGCTCTATGATTACATCTGAGTTCTAAACCCACAGAAAATATTTGACTGACTATTTGAGTCATTCTTGTAAACCTCCTCTGCACCTCTCTCCAGCTGGGGCATCGGAAAAATGCACCAGTTATTCCCTCATTTCATTTCTAAACTTCTAATAATAACATTTCTGCATCCTATCAACCTAGACAGTCGATATTTTGGAAAATACAACTCTTAAATAGCGCAATGTTAAATATTTTGAATTGCTATCCTTTTACCAATAGTTGGAAAACTGAGCCGGCCCTCGTTCTTCTTTGGGGCCGAATCGTATCATGAGTTATTTTTGTGAGCCCAAGCCTATGTCTGAAAGAGGCGCCTTAAAAGGAAGGCAGTGGCTGTGTATTGCCCACCTTTAAGATCGCAGAACAATAGCTGACAACAGAATTCAATGAGAGGAAGCAGCTGAGAGACTGCTTTGGCTAGGACTGCTTCATCTGCTGGAGATTTGATGTGGATACAGAAAGGGAGGTGGGTTTGTCTGACAGACAAAATGCAGCTCGTTTCTCATTGTTCCCACTACAGTGCATTGTTTTGGACTATATATTTTTGGGAGAGAAAAGACAGCAAGTTGTCACACGATGTTAAGCTCCGCCAATATTTCATCAGCCATAAACCAACATTATATAATGGTATAATTTAGTTATGCTAAGTCACATCTGTTAAATTAACATTGAAAAAGAACTAGATAAAGACAACCTTATAGAAAGTTACGTACAACTATGCAGCACAGGAACAGGCCCTTCATCCCACTTAGTCCGTGCCCAGCATGAATACAAGGTGAAGGTAGAAACAAAGTGCTGGAGTAACTCAGCAGGTCGGGCAGCATCTCTGGAGAAAAGGGATGCAGGGTGAATTTTCGGGTTGGAACCCTTCCTCGGACTGAAAGTTGGTGGGGGTGGTGGGTTGGGCAGTAGAACTGGCGGTGGGTAAAGGCCAGAACAAATCCGGGCCAGCAACAGTGGACAAGGAAGGATAGATGCTGCCTGGCCTGCTGAGTTTCTCCGACACTTTGTGTCTATCTTTGATATAAACCAGCACCTGCACTTCCTACTTATCTCAAGCTAAACTAATCTCAGGTAGACAAAATTGCTGGAGAAACTCAGCAGGTGCAGTAGCATCTATGGAGCGAAGGAAATAGGCCGAAGGAGGGTTTTGGCCCGAAACGGTGCCTTTTCCCTTCACTCCATAGATGCTGCCGCTCCCGCTGAGTTTCTCCAGATTTTATGTCTACTTTCGATTCTCCAGCATCTGCAGTTCCTTCTTAAACTAATCTCATGTGCCTGCACGTGATCCATATCGCTTCTTTCTCTGCATATCCATGTGCCATTCAATGCCACCATCGTATATCTGCCTCCACCACCATCACTGGCAAAAAAAAAAAAATAGCCTTATACATCTCGTTTAATTTTTGCCCATTTCTCCTTAAAGCTATGCTCTTGTCATGAGAAATAGGTTTTGACTTTCCACCGTTATGTAAGCCTCTCGTCATTTTAGATACTTCTGCATTAGGTCTCCCTTCAGCCTCCAATGCACCAAAGAAAGCAATCATTTTTTTCCAACTGTCCTTATGGCTAAGATAGACACAAAAAGCTGGAGTAACTCAGTGGGTCAGGCAGCGTCTCTGGAGAGTAGGAATGGGTTACATTTCAGGTTGCAACCCTTCTTCTGTCCTTCTCTCCAGAGATGCTGCCTGTCCCGCTGTTACTCCGGCTTTTTGTGTCTATATAGACAATATACAATAGGTGCAGGAGTAGGCCATTTGGCCCTTCGAGCCAACACCGCCATTCAATGTGATCATGGCTGATCACCCCCAATCAGTACCCCGTTCCTGCCTTCTCCCCATATCCCCTGACTCCGCTATTTTTAAGAGCCCTATCTAGCTCTCTCTTGAAAGCATCCAGAGAACCTGCCTCCACCACCCTCTGAGGCAGAGAATTCCCCAGACTCACCACTCTCTGTGATAAAAAGTGTTTCCTTGTCTCCGTTCTAAATGGCTTACTCCTTATTCTTAAACTGTGGCCCCCGGTTCCGGACTCCCCCAACATCGGGAACATGTTTCCTGCCTCTAGTGTGTCCTAGCCCTAAACAATCTTATATGTTTCAGTAAGATCCCCTCTTATCCTTCTAAACTCCAGAGTGTACAAGCCCAGCTTCTCCATTCTCTCAGCATATGACAGTCCCGCCATCCCGGGAATTAACCTTGTAAACCTACGCTGCACTACCTCAATAGCAAGAATGTCCTTCCTCAAATTAGGATCAATATCTTTGGTTTAAACCAGCATCTTCCTTTTAGCTCATCCCCTCTAATGTAAGTGGTATTCTGATAATCCTCTTCAGCACTCTCAAAAGGACTCCACATCCTGAGCGATCAGAAATATAGTTTGAATAAGAAGCAGAACTGATTGAAGTGGATAGACACAAAAAGCTGGAGTAACTCAACGGGACAGGCAGCATCTCTGGATCGAAGGACTGGGTGACTTTTTTTGCGTCAAGGCCCTTCTTCAGACTTCTAATGGAACAGGGATTCACCCAACACCCAGCAGTCTTTCATTACTCACAGGGAAAGAGAGTGTCAGACTAGATTAGAGGAAGAACAGATGAATTGTGTAGCAGTTGAAATATACATGAAATGCTTCAGACTGAAGAAGGGTCTCCACCCGAACCCACACAACATTCCCTTCTCTCCAGAGATGCTGCCTGCCCCGCTGAGTCACTCCAGCATTTGGTGTCTGTCTTTAGTGTAAACAAGCATCTGCAGTTCCTTCCTACACAATTATATGGCAGTGTTGAGCATTGCATGTGACCTTAGTCAACAACCATTGTCAATGTGTTAGCTGCTCCCTAATCACTTTGTCCCACCACCACCTCTTCTCCAACATTCTTCCCCACTGGTACAATCAGTCTGAAGAAGGGTTCCGACCTGAAACGTCACCTATCCATGCTCTCCCAAGATGCTGCCTGACCTGCTGAGTTACTCCAGCACTTTGGATTATTTTGTCAACCAGCATCTGCAGTTCCTTGTGTCTACACCAGAACTTGTATTGGATTTGCCCTAACATAGATCTTTTAATTGTTCTTGGGGAAGTAGTCCCCTTAGCATTGTCGATTCGCCCAGTACACAGCACACACAAGTTATCTGAGAGAATGGAGCAGCTGGGCTGGTACACACTGGAGTTTAGAAGGATGAGAGGATATCTCATTGAAACATATAAGATTGTTAACGGCTTGGACACGCTAGAGGCAGGAAACATGTTCCCGATGTTAGGGGAGTCCAGAACCAGGGGCCACAGTTTAAGAATAAGGAATAAGCCATTTAGAACGGAGACGAGGAAACACTTTTTCTCACAGAGAGTGGTGAGTCTGTGGAATTCTCTGCCTCAGAGGGCGGTGGATGCAGGTTCTCTGGATGCTTTCAAGAGAGAGCTAGATAGGGCTTTTAAAAATAGCGGAGTCAGGGGATATGGGGAGAAGGCAGGAACGGGGTACTGATTGGAGATGATCAGCCATGATCACATTGAATGGCGGTGCTGGCTCAAAGGGCCAAATGGCCTACTCCTGCACCTATTGTCTATTGTTATCCGTGCCTCTGTTCGAGTCTCTTTCCCCAGTGTTTCATGTTTAATGCTTCCAAATTAAGCTGGAATTCATATCAACAAACTGTTTCCTCGTGTAATCAATTCAATAAATAGAACAGCTTACGGGATCACACTTCAATCTTGACAAATGACCTCCTTCCCAGCTTGAGATTTTTCCTCCAGGTTTCAGACCACAACGGCTTCACCAGCAAGAAAATGGTGGAAAATGACTCAGTTGGTCTGGAGGCACCTGCGATGAGAGAGAAATAATTCACCATTCATGTCAGTGATCCTTCACCAGCCTGGGTAACAGATCGATCATAGGCACCTCATATTTTGCTGGGGCAGCTTACACCCCAGTTGATTTCTCCAATTTCAAGTAACCCCTGCTTTCCCTCTCTCCACCTTCCCTCCCACCCTAGACATCCTACTAGTTCTACTGGGGGGCTCATCCAAGTACACTGTGTACATCGGCACTAGCCTTGTGCTTCTCCACCGCTGAATATGCCTGCCCAGCATGGAGCAGATCATGCCATGTACGTAAAATAGACCCTATCCTCAACGAGACCTGCAGGATAGTGAGTGACTGGGTGCATCAAAACAACCCCCGTACACTGCCTTTATGATGCAGAGTTGCTCTGGCATCGCTCCCCCGACATCCGCAGAGCAGTCATCACAAAAGCCGAGCGCACAAAGCAGGCCAATGACAACCGGCACACACTCCATGAGCAACTCTGCTGCCCAGAAACGGTTCAACTCCAGGAGCAGCTTCCTGCACACCACTGAAGTACTGGAGACCACCCCAACTGATGCCAGGATTACTGAATGGCAGAACCAGTGGAACAGCCTTGGCAGTCAGACAACCCAATGGATGGAGAGAGGCATCACCCCAGACGGATGCCTCGCTACCGGCCACCATCAAGGCACACTCGGGCTGTCTGGAAAACACTGAACTGCCTGCGGGTCGGTGAAGGACGCTGCAAGGTGTCCGTGAAGAAATGGAAAATAACAACTTCCGATGCATGTGTGTGTGTGTGTGGCAAATCCCAAACCATGGAACACATGATGAGATGTAGCCAAGCTCCACAATGTACCGGAGATGACCTGGCCGAACCAAATGCCCACCACTGGAAAGATGTGATATAGAACATGGCCGGACATGAGGAAGAAAAACTATTCACAACAACTCTACCGCTGCGCCACCGTGCCGCTCCATCTATGATGCCTGATAAAAGGAATGGGTGACGTTTCGTGTCGAGACCCTTCTTCAGTCCGAAACGTCACCCGTTCCTTCTATCCAGAGACGCTGCCTGTCCCGCTGAGTTACTCCAGCATTTTGTGTCCTTCTCCGGCTGCGGTCCTGGGCAGCTCAGTGTTGACTGGATCTGGTGCTGAATGGATAAGCAGTCATGTCACTCCTTGGCACGGGATGTGTGTGTGCAAGTCCTGTGCAATCAGGCGTGAATCAGTAACTACAGCAAGCTGTCAGCCTAGATCAAGGTGCTCTTTGGAATCTGTAGTGATTTATTTGCCCTTCATGCAAAGTGGTTCCCCTCACCTACGCTGAGATCCCTTGCCCACATCCACGTACCTCACCCGCACCACGTCCCTCTCCCATGCTTACTAATTATAACTGCGCCTAATGATATGATTTATAGTGCAAGAACTCGCCTGCTGTCTGGCAGTAACTGCAGTAGACTCAACATGTGATGTACTGCATATGTAATGATGAGCTAGACAATAAAGATGCTTGTGCTTCAACCTGTGTGAGACTACAGTATTTACATGGTGTCAGAGTTGGGATAGTGTTTCTGAGTTCGGTCGGACAATGTAGAAGATTAGGTTTTTTGTCTGCTCAAGATTTAAAGACTTTATCTTTGGCAAAACCTTCACGGTCGAAACCGACCACCAGCCACTACCCAGCTGGTACACACTGGAGTTTAGAAGGATGAGAGGATATCTCATTGAAACATATAAGATTGTTAACGGCTTGGACACGCTAGAGGCAGGAAACATGTTCCCGATGTTAGGGGAGTCCAGAACCAGGGGCCACAGTTTAAGAATAAGGAATAAGCCATTTAGAACGGAGACGAGGAAACACTTTTTCTCACAGAGAGTGGCGAGTCTGTGGAATTCTCTGCCTCAGAGGGCGGTGGATGCAGGTTCTCTGGATGCTTTCAAGAGAGAGCTAGATAGGGCTCTTAAAAATAGCGGAGTCAGGGGATATGGGGAGAAGGCAGGAATGGGGTACTGATTGGGGATGATCAGCCATGATCACATTGAATGGGGGTGCTGGCTAGAAGGGCCAAATGGCCTACTCCTGCACCTATTGTCTATTGTCTATTGTTATCCGTGCCTCTATTCGAGTCTCTTTCCCCAGTGTTTCATGTTTAATGCTTCCAAATTAAGCTGGAATTCATATCAACAAACTGTTTCCTCGTGTAATCAATTCAATAAATAGAACAGCTTACGGGATCACACTTCAATCTTGACAAATGACCTCCTTCCCAGCTTGAGATTTTTCCTCCAGGTTTCAGACCACAACAGCTTCACCAGCAAGAAATGGTGAAAATGACTCAGTTGGTCTGAAGGCACCTGCGATGAGAGAGAAATAATTCACCATTCATGTCAGTGATCATTCACCAGCCTGGGTAACAGATCGATCATAGGCACCTCATATTTTGCTTGGGCAGCTTACACCCCAGTTGATTTCTCCAATTTCAAGTAACCCCTGCATTCCCTCTCTCCACCTTCCCTCCCACCCTAGACATCCTACTAGTTCTACTGGGGGGCTCATCCAAGTACACTGCGTACATCGGCACTAGCCTTGTGCTTCTCCACCGCTGAATATGCCTGCCCAGCATGGAGCAGATCATGCCATGTACGTAAAATAGACCCTATCCTCAACGAGACCTGCAGGATAGTGAGTGACTGGGTGCATCAAAACAACCCCCGTACACTGCCTTTATGATGCAGAGTTGCTCTGGCATCGCTCCCCCGACATCCGCAGAGCAGTCATCACAAAAGCCGAGCACACAAAGCAGGCCAATGACAACCGGCACACACTCCATGAGCAACTCTGCTGCCCAGAAACGGTTCAACTCCAGGAGCAGCTTCCTGCACACCACTGAAGTACTGGAGACCACCCCAACTGATGCCAGGATTACTGAATGGCAAAACCAGTGGAACAGCCTTGGCAGCCAGCCAACCCAATGGATGGAGAGAGGCATCACCCCAGACGGATGCCTCGCTACCGGCCACCATCAAGGCACACTCGGGCTGTCTGGAAAACACAGAACCGCCTGCGGGTCGGCGAAGGACGCTGCAAGGTGTCCGTGAAGAAATGGAAAATAACAACTTCCGATGCATGTGTGTGTGTGTGGCAAATCCCAAACCATGGAGCACATGATGAGATGTAGCTAAGCTCCACAATGTACTGAAGATGACCTGACCGAACCAAGTGCCGCTGCGCTCGCTTGCGCCAACTACTGGAAAGACGTGATATAGAACATGGCCGGTCATGAGGAAGAAAAACTATTCACAACAACTCTACCGCTGCGCCATCTATGATGCCTGATAAAAGGAATGGGTGACGTTTCGTGTCGAGACCCTTCTTCAGTCCGAAACGTCACTCGTTCCTTCTATCCAGAGACGCTGCCTGTCCCGCTGAGTTACTCCAGCATTTTGTGTCCTTCTCCGACTGCGGTCCTGGGCAGCTCAGTGTTGACTGGATCTGGTGCTGAATGGATAAGCAGTCATGTCACTCCTTGGCACGGGATGTGTGTGTGCAAGTCCTGTGCAATCAGGCGTGAATCAGTAACTACAGCAAGCTGTCAGCCTAGATCAAGGTGCTCTTTGGAATCTGTAGTGATTTATTTCTTGAATTCTTGACAACTACCATACTCTTAAAAAATGAGCTTCAGGAAGTCTTGGATAGTCATAATTTCATGAGCTCATAAGATCATAGGTGACAGGAGCATTCGGCCCATCCAGTCACTCAATAATGGCTGATCTATCTCTCCTTCCTAACCCCATTTTTCTGCCTTCGCCCCATCACCTCTGACACCCGTTCAACTAACCATGTAAAACTTTCCTTCTAATGGTGTTTTGTTTATTTACATGGTGTCAGAGTTGGGATAGTGTTTCTGAGTTTGGTCGGACAATGTAGAAGATTAGGTTTTTTGTCTGCTCAAGATTTAAAGACTTTATCTTTGGCAAAACCTTCACGGTCGAAACCGACCACCAGCCACTAGTCACCATCCTGAGCAAACCTATCCATGCTTCCCCAGCTCGACTACAGCGAATGATGATGCAGTTGCAACGGTTTGACTTCCGCATTGTTTACAAAAAAGGTAAAGACATGCACATCGCAGACACGCCATCCAAATGGTAAACAGACACGGGCTAGACCCGATTTTCTGACTGGACTATTGATCGCCTGCGCTGCCTTGCCGAACACACAGCTGCAGACAAAACCTCGGAGAAAACCCACGCGGTCATGGTGCGAACATTCAAACTCCACACTCAGACAGCGCCATAGTCAGGATCGAACCCAGGTCTCTGGAGTTGTAAGGCAGCAGCACTACCTGCTCCGCCACTGTGCCGCAATGGTGCTGGTAAGTTTGAGATGAGGGTACATGAAAGAGTTAACCATACAAATATTTTAAAGGTCGGCTCTGAAAGAAAGACTCTGGATTTTGATGTGTCATCATTGCCCAGGAGAATTAAGCATGTTTGTAGTTGTGAAGGTTAAAAACAGGGCTGTAACTATGAACCACTTAGTCAAAGCAGGAAATGCTTTGTGGTGTTGAGATAAGCTAGCCTCTGTTAGGTTTATATGCCAAGTTTTTTGCAAGTATCTTGGCGAGAGTAGAAGATGCCATAATAGGTCATATCACTCTTTATATGTTGATCGGTTATACGCCACTTTAAATGTTACAATGACGCGTCATTTTGTTATTTTGTTTTCCCAGTAGGTTCGCTGATTCTGCTATCACCATGATTTCCCCACCCGCTCCAGTTTCACAGCAGCATTTCTCCATGGATAATACCTCACCTATGGGGGTCCCAATTCTGGAATACCCTTGCCAAACCTCTCGGCTTCTGTTTGTGCTCCCCATTCCAGCCCAAACTCCTCTTTGGCCAGAGCGTTGTTGGTGTTGCTTCGGTGTTGGTGTTGGGTCCTTGCGATCGCCCCTTGATCAGCCGTCGATGAGCGTGAGGGGGGAAGGAAGGGGAAGATAATGGCGACCTAGCGTGGGGGGAGGGTGGGAGAACAAAGGGTAGGGAGGGGGGGGGGCACTCTAGTTTAAGAATCCTCTGCCCAGAGGATAAGCCTGCGTTCGTTTGTTCGTTAGTTCATTCCGGGAGTTAATAGACAATAGACAATAGGTGCAGGAGTAGGCCATTCGGCCCTTCAAGACAGCACTGCCATTCAATGTGATCATGGCTGATCATCCCCAAGCAGTACCCCTTCTCCCCATATGTGGGGGGTGGGGGGGGGAAGGGGGAAACTGCCTTTCAGGGTCCCTACCTGGTCGGAGAGGCAGCTTTTCTCCGGGCTGCAGCTTCGACCCGTCCTCGCGGCCTACCAGTGGGCCTGGAGCGACGTTTCCTGTCGGGCACTGCCCAGAACCACGGCTTCGGCAGCGGCACAGCGCTGGAGCGCTATCGTGGAGCGGGCGATGCCTTGCCTGGGTCGCCGCGCTGGAGCTCCGGTGAGCTGAAGACCGCCGAGTAAAACATCACGGAGCTGCGGGTTTGAGGAGCGGCCAGCTGCGGGCGGTGGCGCCGAACTGTACATCGGGAGCCTGGGATCTCTAGATGAGATCGCCAGTTGTGGAGCTCCAACCGGCGCGGCCCTGTTGGCTTCGGAAGCCGCGGCCTCCAGTACGGAAGCGGCCATTCCAGGTGTCCCAAGCCGCTGCGAGGATTCTCCCGATGCCGGAGCAACATCACCCGGCGAGAACGGCCTGGAACATCGGGCCTCCGTAGAGGCAACTGTGGAGGCCTCAATGGGCCCGACTATGGGTGAACTGGGGTTGGGGACTGGACTTTGTGCCTTCCCTCATGGTGGGAGCCATTGTGGGGGGATGTTCTTTATGTTTAATCTCTTATTAATGTTATGTCTGTATTCTTTCTTTATGTGCTGCACTGGCAAGAAGCATTTCACTACACCTAGGTGTATGTGACTAATAAATAACCTTTGACCTTTTTTTGGCCTGACTCCACTCTTGTTAAGAGCCCTATCTAGCTCTCTCTTGAAAGCATCCAGAGAACAGTTGCTTGTCTTTTTATTTTTTTCACTTTTTAATTGAATTTTAATTTCAAGTTTTGATGTACCTTGTGTGTTGTGACTGTTACCGGACAACTTCCCTCCGGGGATGAATAAAGTTCTATCGTATCGTTACCCCCTTTCGCAATGTCCACATCTTTTAGTTATGTGGAGGAAGAAGGAATCAAGTGCACAGGACAAGATGTTAAGAAGTCCCTTGTGCCAATAGGTGGGGAGCATTTCACGACATTCGTTGATTGTTGAGAGTGGTAGACGCTCAACATCGGTGGGGGGCGGGGGGGGGATACGTATATCTTGGCCTGGGTAACCTTCAGGACAGTTGGGCACAGGACACATCATCAGTAGTGTCCCTTGCATCACTGGGTGTTTCGGCCTTTTAACACTATACACCCTCCACAAGGGCGGCCCGCTGCAGGATGATCAGCCTTCAGCGCGTGTCCCGTGTCAAACCGTCCCAAAGATTCACCCTGACGTACTTGGGGCCCAGCATGGGTCTTTCCGCTTGAGCCAAATCCACCGGCTGCTTCTTTCAGCCGCCTCTGAGAGTGATCTTATGGTCTTCCGCAGAGCCTGACCGTGGATTCCAAGCTCCTTCAGCAGTCTGATGGTAGATGACGCAACAAATCCTCTGCATCCCACTTCAACTGGATAGACTTTGGTGTTCCAGCCACGCTGCGTTGCCTCTGCTGCAAGCTCTGCATAGCGCAGCTTCTTACGCTCATAGGCCTCCTCAACAGAGTTCTCCCATGGAACTGTGAGCTCTATGAAGCAGTCTTCTGTGAAGGGGACCAGAACACCAAGTCTGGCCTGAGGTTGGTGGAACCAATTTCAGGTGGAAAAATTAGTTGTCGGCCGATGTCCGCCAGCATCCTCCAGTCACGGGCCCTGCATAGGTTTCCTTCTTCTGATCTGGTGGAAGGATGTTTAGATGTTTTCTGTCCTTCTCGGACAAAGGTTGTTGCCCTTGGGGGGGGGGGGGGGGGGGGGGGTTGCTTGCTCTCGGAGGCAAGGAGTTGGTCGCACACCGCCTGTTCTCAAGGGCTGATGCCAGGCTTTTTAGTACCTGATTATGCCGCCACGTATATCTCCCTTGCGTGAGGCTGGTCTTGCAGCCTACCATGATGTGTTTGAGGGTCGCTGGAGTTGGGCAGAGGGCACAGGTTGGATCCTCGCCGTACCACTGATGGAGGTTCTTTGGTGATGGAAGCACGTCATAAGTCGCTCTGATGATGAAGCTGATCTTGCTTGCTTCCATTTCCCATAGTTCTTTCCAGCTGATCTTCCTCCGCTCCACACCTTCCCACTGCATCCATTGCCCCTGTTTGGCAAGAGAGACCGCCTTTGCACTTCTTGCGGCCTCCTCCTGTCGCCGCGCCTCCTCGACCACCAATGTCCTCCGCTCTGATGTTGTGGCCTTTCGCCAAGTTGGTTTACTTGTCGTAAGGCCAAAGCCTCCTCTTCCCTGCTGGACTTGCCCCACGATGTCTTTGTGCCTCAGGGCTGATGAAGCTTGCTGTACTGCATCAGATGGTGTCCACTTCCGGCCAGTTACTAGGGGCGGCGCAACAGCACTGATGGTCTTGTCTCTAGAGTCCCTCAGTGTCATCTGGAGTCTTACTTTAGAACACTTGTATTCCTCTGTTAGACTAGTGAGAGGTAGTTCCAGGACCCCTTTGCCATATAGGCCGATGTTAGTTAGACATCGTGGGACCCCGAGCCATTTCTTCGCGTATGAAGTTATGGTTCGCTCCATCTTCTCCACAGTTGTTATTGGGGCTTCATAAACGGTCAGTGGCCACATTGTCCGAGGAAGGAGTCCAAACTGTAGGCACCAGAGCTTCAGTTTCCCAGGCAGTAGGGTCTGATTGATGTTCTCCAGGCCGTTGACAATTTCTTGCCTTAGTTGTTGCACCTGCTCTTTGTCCTTGAGACTTGCGTTGTACCATCTGCCCAGGCTTTTAACTGGCTGCTCAGACACTGTTGGTATTGGGTCGTCACCGATGCAGAACCTTGTGTCTCTAAGCACCCCCTTGACTATGGAGATGCTTCGAGATTTACTTGGTTTGATTTTCATTCGGGCCCACTTGATGTTCTCCTGCAGCTTTCCAAGTAGCCGCTTGGTGCATGCTGCAGTAGTGCTTAGTGTTGTCATGTCGTCCATGTATGCCCTGATGGGTGGCAGACGGAGCCCAGCCCTGGTTCGTTCACCACCCACCGCCCATTTTGAGGCCCTGATGATGACTTCCATGGCCATTGTAAAGGCCAAGGGTGAGACTGTGCAGCCTGCCATAATGCCTACTTCCAAGTGCTGCCATGTTGTACTGAAGTCAGCTGTTGCGAAGCACAGCTGCAGGTCTTGGAAATAGCTCTTGACCAGTGTGGTGATGAGCTCTGGTACATGGAAAAAGGCAAAGGATTCCCAAAGGAGTTCATGGGGAACTGAACCAAATGCATTGGCCAGATCTAGGAAGATCACATGTAGGTCTCTCTTGTCCTTCTTAGCTGCTTGGATCTGGTGCCAGATCATGCTTGTATGCTCCAAGCAGCCCGAAAATCCTGGAATTCCTGCTTTCTGTACAGATGTATCAATGTACTTGTTTGTTACCAGATAGGTGGACAGCCTTTGTGATACAATGCTGAAAAAGATTTTTCCCTCGACGTTGAGGAGACATATTGACTGATGTCTGACGCATCCTTTTCTTTAGGTATTAGCACGCCGCCGGCCCTTCGCCACGCCTTAGGTATTGTTTGCTTCTTCCACACCACACTCATGAGCTTCCATAGAAAGCGTAACACATCCGGTGCGTTCTTGTAGAGCTTGTATGGTACTCCATTTGGCCCTGGAGCTGATGCTGCTCTTGCTAGCCGGACAGTGTTCTCTACCTCTTTCCATCTTGGAGGGCTGGTGTCCAGGTTGAATTCAGGTGGTTGAATAGGCGGGATGTCATGTGGGATGACTAACTGCTCATGCCTTTTCGTGTCTTGGTGGGCCTTTTCCAGGTGTTCCTCCAATTCCCGTTTTGATGTTTTCAAAGTTCCACTTTTTTCCTTTGCGAAGAGATCTTTGATGAACTTGAAAGGGTCTTTGTAGAACCGTGTTCTTGTGTGTTCTTTCTTCTTGCGAAGTTTCCTCAAGTTCTCTGCTTTTCGCAAGGTTGCCAATCGGCTCTTGATGTCCTCTTGGAGTAGCATGAGACCTTCTCTCTCTGTGTCAGTTGCTTTTTTCCATTGCTTTTTCAACTGTCTCCTCTCTCTGATTAGCCTCTCGATCTCCTGCTGCCTGCTGGACTTGATTGGTGTTGGTAATTTCTTTCCACCTCTCCCTTTACTCACCCCAAACCGTTCTTCTCCGTAGCTGTAGATTGTGTTGCCCATCCTTTCAAGCTTTTCCACTGCTGTGCCCGCTTGTTGCTCCAAGATATGTATAAGGTCACTGTTGACCGTCTCCCACGCTTTCTTTTCAACAGCTTTGGGACATTTCACTCCAGATTTGTGCCCTTTGATCTTTCCCTCCAATGGAGGTCTTTGTAGTTGTTGCGTGGGCTCCTCCACCGGCATTTCTGTGCTTGTATCACCCTCTTCAGTGACATGGGTGCTGATGCTCTGCGAACTTTGGTTTGAGTCCCATCGCTGTGCTTCACTCGACTGATTTGACTGGTTGCTTCGTAAGAAGTACTGGTCAATGCGAGGCCCATGTCTCTGCTCTCTCAAGCACTTTTTCTTCCCTTGGTGGATCTTCAAGCCCTTCACTGATGTAATTTTCTCCCAACCACAAATGCACACCTGAACTTTGTGTCCCGTAGCTGTTGTGGATGTCTCATGTGCCATGCTCTCCTTGTCCGTAGTCGTTTCCGTTCCTGGGTCTGTAACCGTGTTATAGAAACATAGAAACATAGAAATTAGGTGCAGGAGTAGGCCATTCGGCCCTTCGAGCCTGCCATTCGGCCCTTCGAGCCATTCAATATGATCATGGCTGATCATCCAACTCAGTATCCCGTACCTGCCTTCTCTCCATACCCTCTGATCCCCTTAGCCACAAGGGCCACATCTAACTCCCTCTTAAATATAGCCAATGAACTGGCCTCGACTACCCTCTGTGGCAGAGAGTTCCAGAGATTCACCACTCTCTGTGTGAAAACATTTCTTCTCATCTCGGTTTTAAAGGATTTCCCCCTTATCCTTAAGCTGTGACCCCTTGTCCTGGACTTCCCCAACATCGGGAGCAATCTTCCTGCATCTAGCCTGTCCAACCCCTTAAGAATTTTATAAGTTTCTATAAGATCCCCTCTCAATCTCCTAAATTCTAGAGAGTATAAACCAAGTCTATCCAGTCTTTCTTCATAAGACAGTCCTGACATCCCATATGGTTCAGTTCTTCATTAGGATGGAGAGTGACATTGTTAATTCAGAAACAATGGTTCTGAACTTAAAGAAAGGTAACTTTGAAGGTATGAGACGTGAATTGGCCAAGATTGACTGGCAATTAATTCTAAAAGGGTTGACGGTGGATATGCAATGGAAGACATTTAAAGACTGCATGGATGAACTACAAAAATTGTTCATCCCAGTTGGGCAAAAGAATAAATCAGGGAAGGTAGTGCATCCGTGGATAACAAGGGAAATCAGGGATAGTATCAAAGCGAAGGATGATGCTTACAAATTAGCCAGAAAAAGCAGCATACTTCGCTTTGATACTATCCCTGATTTCCCTTGTTATCCACGGATGCACTACCTTACTCAATACCCCGTCTAAAATAGCCTGCTCTCTCGTTGGTTCCTCTACATGTTGATTTAGATAACTATCCCGCATACATTCCAAGAAATCCTCTTCCTCAGCACCCCTGCCAATTTGATTCACCCAATCTATATGTAGATTGAAGTCACCCATTATAACTGCTTTCCTGTTTGATACCATCTCCAACTTCACTACTACTGTTAGGTGGCCTGAACACAACACCCACCAGCGTTTTCTGCCCCTTAGTGTTATCAATCGGTGAGCCATCTTGTGCCCCCGCTCTCGCAGGCTCTAGGGGTATTTTCTCTAGTTTACTTTTAGTAGCATTTAGCGGGTGTCTCCAACTAACTGAAACAGCATTGGGGACTGCTGTCATGGGTAGCTAGCCCATGACGGCCCCAGTGGGGTCTGTTCCCTCCTGTCAGCTGTCTCTCCAAGCTGTCACGTGGACTTTCCCATGTTGTCAGCTGTCCTTTCACAGCAGTCACTGGACGAATCCAGGTTATCAGAATCAAGTACACAGGACAAGATGTTAAGAAGTCCCTTGTGCCAATAGGTGGGGAGCATTTCACGACATTCGTTGATTGTTGAGAGTGGTAGACGCTCAACATCGGTGGGAGGCGGGGGGGGGGATACGTATATCTTGGCCTGGGTAACCTAATTGAATTTTAATTTCAAGTTTTGATGTACCTTGTGTGTTGTGACTTACCGGACAACTTCCCTCCAGGGATGAATAAAGTTCTATCGTATCGTTACCCCCTTTCGCAATGTCCACATCTTTTAGTTATGTGGAGGAAGACACAGAGTCAGCATTTCATTTCGACAATCGCTTATCAGAACTGGGTCACCATCTAGTTACACCTATTTTGGTGTCTTCTGCACACTTACTGAATTGAATAGAATTGAACTGAACGTTTTATTTTCACATGTGACAAGTCAAAGTGATTTTCTTTGCTTGCACGCACGCAAGGTATGCAAATAGTCGCCCATAAAGGGCGATTACAAAGTTACAAATTCGCAACGTTACAAAGTTACAAATTTCCAGCGTTACTAAGTTCAAGAAGGATAGTAAAATTGCAAATGGGCATGAGGAGACGACAACGCACTTGATGGCAATTTCAACATCCCATGGAAGAATGTGTAAGAAGGAACTGTGACCAGCAATGCCCCGGAACTGCACGGAAACCTTGGGTGGGGCGCAAAGTCTCCAGAGGTTTCCGTTCAGGTTTCCTAAGTGGGACAGGGGCATTAGAGCTCCATCCTTCTTTGATCATCAACACTTTTTGCACATCTTTAATTCATTTGTTCTATATCACTCTATATCACCGTCTATAGAAACATAGAAATTAGGTGCAGGAGTAGGCCATTCGGCCCTTCGAGCCTGCACCGCCATTCAATATGATCATGGCTGATCATATCTATATCTCTCGTTTCCCTCTCCCCTCAGCAGGGAAGGCAGCATCTCTGGAGGAAAGATGTCTGAAAAAGGGTCTCAACCTGAAATGTCACCCATTCCTTTTCTCCAGTGATGTACTCGTTTTCAATGTCTCAATTGTTCTTTTTTTTATTGTACCCCTGCTGGCAAATTCATTTCACTGCACTTTATGTGTAAGTGACGAATTAAACTTGACTTGACTTGACTTATCAGGCTTGTGAACGGTCCTTCCATAAGCTAGGGTACTGCCCGATTCACCTCTACCCCATTGCGGACATTGGATTTTGTCTCTGGAACTGATACGCTACAATGCTGAGAACTATTCTGCACTCTGTATCTTTGCTCTACCTATTGGACTTGAGTTTGGCTTGATTGTATTTACGTATAGTATTATCTGATCTGATTGGGTTGCCTTCAAGACAAAGCTTTTCCTGTACTTCGGGGCACGTGACAATAAAAACCTAAAACGAAGCCAAAACCGAAATCGACGTGGTTTAATTTTGCTTAGTTTGGTTTAGAGATACAGCACGGAAACAGGCCCATCGACTCACCGAGTCCACACCGACCAGCGATCCGCACACACTAACACTATCCTACACACACTAGGGACAATTATTTTACATTTATACCAAGCCAATTAACCTACAAACTTGTACGTCTTTAGAGTGTGGGAGCAAACTGAAGATCTCGGAGAAAACCCACGCAGGTCACGGGGAGAACGTACAAACTCCATACAGATGGCACCCGTCGTCGGGATCGAACCGGGGTCTCTGGCGCTGTGAGCACTGTAGGGCAGTGGTTGACTCTTAAATACCTCCAACAGCACAAGGGCATTCAGGGAGGATCAGTCGCCAGCGACAACAACATCCCATAAACAAACAAATATATGCACTATTACATATAAAGTAGTGATTAAGCTAATCGTTAATTAAATGATATGGGAAGTTTAGCTTGCCACCCGCAGTTTTGTGGTTCCCCAGAATTTATGACTGAAGGCCATACTTGTTCTAGGCATCAATCCCTGCAAATAAATCACATGAGAACCTTACTGATGGCTCTCAGCCAGAGCATTTGCTCCCAGAGTTAAAAAAATAAAATGTTGTCTGGGGCAGGTTTCTTTGATGTGATAAAAGTGGACTAATTTGAGTTCAAGGACATTCAGTGCTCTGATATACTGTTGAGCCGTGGCAGAAGGCCATTTGAAATCCTCACTGTTTGCATGCAGGTTTAGTTTAGTTTAGTTTAGTTTAGGGATACAGGGCGGAGACAGGCCCTTCGGCCCTCCGGGTCTGTGCCGACCAGTGATCCCCACATATTAACACAGTGGGGGCAATTTTCACATTTACCAAGCCAATTTACATACACACCTGCACGGTTTTGGAGTGTGGGAGGAAAATGAAGAATTCGGAGAAAAACCACACAGGTCACGGGGAGAACGTACAAACTCCGTACAGACAGCGCCCGAACGTGGGTCTCTGGCACTGCAAGCACTGTAAGGCAGTAACTCTACCGCTGCGCCACCGTGCCGCCCTTTCTTACATTTTTCATTTTTGATTTCGTTCCCAATTAGTTGGGAAAATGGAAACCAAATTGCCATTTAGCTCCCATTAAACAAAACTAATGTATTCCAATTTTCTTTGGTCATCAATTTAAAAACAATAATTATTGACCAATTCTTTGGTCATTAATTTTTTAGAAAAACCAAATGTTTTTGCTTACTTAATAATAACTTTAGCCAAATGATGCACTGCCTTCCAGTGTCTGTAAGGGGAAACAAGTTTAACTCGATAACAGCAGCTCTGGAGGGAAGGATGGGTGGCGTTTCTGGTCGAGACCCTTCGTCAGACTGATGTCAGGGCAGTACAGAGATATAATGTAGTCGGAGACAGTAAGACTGGTCGTAGAACTGGGAAGGGGAAGGGGATGGAGAGGGAAAGAGGCTAGATGCAGGAAGATTGTTCCCGATGTTGGGAAAGTCCAGAACAAGGGGTCACAGTTTAAGGATAAGGGGGAAGTCTTTTAGGACCGAGATGAGAAAAACTTTTTTCACACAGAGAGTGGTGAATCTGTGGAATCCTCTGCCACAGAAGGTAGTTGAGGCCAGTTCTTTGGCTATATTTAAGAGGGAGTTAGATGTGGCCCTTGTATGGAGAGAAGGGAGGTACAGGATACTGAGTTGGATGATCAGCCTCGATCATATTGAATGGCAGTGCAGGCTTGAAGGGCCGAATGTTTCTAAAGCAAGGGCTACTTGTAGTTAGAGAAGTCAATGTTCGTTCCACTGGGTGTAAGCTGCCCAAGCAAAATATAAGGTGCTGTTCCTCCAATTTGCGCTGGGCCCCACTCTGACAGTGGAGGAGGCCCAGGACAGAAAGGTCAGTGTGGGCATGGGTGGGGGAGGTAAAGTGTTTAGCAACCGGGAGATCAGGTAGGTTTAAGCGGACTGAGCGGAGGTGTTCAGCGAAACGATCGCCGGGCCTGCGCTTGGTCTCGCCGATATACAGGAGTCCGTCCACACCTGGAACAGTGGATACAGTAAATGAGGTTGGAGCAGGTGCAAGTGAACCTCTGCCTCACCTGGAAATGGGTGGTTGATGGTCAGCATGGACTCAGTAAGCCAGAAGACTTGTTTCTGTGCTTGGTAGAAATCCCTGGAGCTAAAGTGAGATCATCGACATGCCAAATGGATTGGATAGCCATAGCTCTAAAAATGAGTTTGCAATTACAAACTAATGAGAATTGGGAAGTGAAGGAAATTCCATAGAGATTTACTGAAAGCAAATAGTCAGAGTAATTAGAATGAGTTTTCTTGGAAATTAAGTCATGAAAATTCATAAGAGATTTCTGATAAAGCTGAACTCATGGACATATGCGTAAGTATTTGATCGAGTAACAAAGACATGTTTAATCACAAAGAGGTTTAACTGAACAAATACAGTTAAAAAAATAAAATGTTGGAGTAACTCCACGGGTCATAAAGTCATAAGTGATTGGAGCAGAATTAGGCCATTAAGTCTACTCCACCATTCAGTCTGATCTATCTCTCCCACTTAACCCCATTCGCCTGCCTTCTCCCCTTAACCACTGACACCTATACTAATCAAGAATCTATATCAGCCTTAAAAATATTCACAGCCTTCTGTGGCAAAGAATTCCCCAGATTCACCACTAAAGAAATTCCTCCTCATCTCCTTCCTAAAGGAACGTCCTTCAATTCTGAGGCTATAACCTCTAGTCCTAGACTTTCCCACTAGTGGAAAGATCCTCTCCACATCGATTCTATCTAAGCCTTTCACTATTCGGTAGGTTTCAATGATGTTTTTCTAATCTCCGGCGAGTACATTCCTGGGATCATTCTTATGAACATCCCAAATTACATACATGTACCAATGCTTCTGATAATAACAGAAAATGCTGGGAATACTCTTCACGGCAGACAACATCTGTGTAAGAGAGAAACCAGCATCTGCAGTTCCTTCCTACTCATTTTGTCAGCTCCACTGCGAAATCTCTTCATGGTCTGCCTACTTTGAAGAAGTTCTCCTCCTCTCTCCCATGAGAGTTCTTCAACATCTTCTCCCGCTGCTACTGTTTATATGCCACGTTGTCTCCTTCCCCTCAGCCAAAAATGAACCATTCTACATTTCCTTAGCACCATCTGCTTTGATCTGTCATTTTCACGCCTTACCCATCCATTTCTCTAAACTCCCTCTCCCCGACTCTCAGTCTGAAGAAGGGTCTCGACCCGAAACGTCACCCATTCCTTCTCTCCAGAGATGCTGCCTGTCCCGCTAATAGACATAAAATGCTGGAGTAACTCAGCGGGACAGGCAGTACCTCTGGATAGAAGGAATAGGTGACGTTTTGGGTCGAGGCCCTTCTTCGGGCTGTCCCGCTGAGTTACTCTGGCAGTGTGTGTCTATCTTCGGTGTAAACTAGCATCTGCAGTTCCTTCCTACACAACAGAGTGGATGCTTGTTTCTCCTATAGATGGATCATGGCGTGATTTGTTTGAAGCTGGGAACATTATGAATATTTCATTTTAAGAGCAATTCTGGAGACCAATCTCATGAAGTTTACATCCCTCTAAAGACCTCTTTAAATCCAGTTTGATTTATTCAATAAAAATGTTTTTCATTAGTGAAGATGCTGCACAGTTGAGAGCAAATCAGGTGAAATAATCTTTTGATAACAATTCCTTTATTTGAGATGAAATGTCGTGCCTTTAAGCTCTGCTTTTATTGCACATGACAGACTACACCGCTTAGAGCCCTTTACATGGTGACAACAAAATGATTGTTCAAACGATTGCATTCAAAGTGAGGGATCACAGGAACATGAATCCTAAGATGTGCTGCCTCTTAAATAAATAATTTTACCTTCTTTAGACTTTTAGAGACAGAGTGGAAACAGGCTCTTTGACCCACTGCAGATAGACATAAAAAGCTGGAGTAACTCAGCGGGGCAGGCAGCATCTCTGGAGAGAAGGAATGGGTGACGTTTCGGGGTTGAGACCCTTCTTCAGACTGGTTAGGGATAAGGGAAACGAGAGAGATAGACGATGATGTGGAGAGATAAAGAACAACGGATGAAAGATATACAAAAAAGTAACAATGATAAAGGAAACATTGTTCGCTGTTTGTTGGGTGAAAACGAGAAGCTGGTGCGACTTGGGTGGGGGAGGGATAGAGAGAGAGGGAATGCCGGGGCTACCCAAAGTGAGAGAAATCGATATTCATACCACTGGGCTGTAAGCTGCCCAAGTGAAATATGAGATGCTGTTCCTCCAATTTGCGTTTAGCCTCGCTCTGACAATGGAGGAGAGCGAGGACAGAAAGGTTTGTGTCTATCTTCAGTTTTACCAGCATCTGCAGTTCTTTCTTACACACTCTTCGACCCACTGGTTCCACGCCAACCCGCGATCACTCCGTACGCTATCATATCCGACATTCGCAGTATCCTACACACTGGGGACAATTTACAATTTTAACTTAGCCAATTAACTTACAAACCTGCATGCCTTTGGAGTGTGGGAGGAAACAGGAGCACCCAGAGTAAACCCAGGCAGTCACAGACAGAACGTACAGACAACACCCCTAGACAGGATCGAACCCGGGTCTATGGCATTGTAAGGCAGCCACTCTACCGCTGTGCCACCGTGCCAATTAACTGTTTCAACCTGGACATTAAGAAATGTTCTGCCTATTTATTTGTGTTGCTTTTCCACTGTAGTGTGGGATGGGAAGTGCAGGACACTGGTTTTAATCGGGCTGGGAAATGTTTCCAGCGGGTTAGGAATTCCCCTCAGGACGGCAGCTCACACAACAGCCACATTTCTGTTCCTGTCTGCCCCAGCATGGAATTTGGGAACTTCCTTCATTCAACCATGTTACAGGAAAGACGTTGACAAGCTGGGAAAAGATCCAGAGAAGATTTACAAGGATGCTGCGAGGACCAGAGCTACAGGGAGAGGTTGGGCAGGCTAGGACTTTATTCCTTGGAGCACAGGAGGATGAGGGGTGATCTTACAGAGTTGTATAAGATCATGAGAGGTGTGGATCGGGTAAATGCGTAGAGTCTCTTGCCCAGAGTAAGGGAATTGAGAATCAGAGGACAAAGGCTTAAGGTGAGAGGGGAAACATTTCATAGGAAGAGATGGTGGGACACAATTGCTAGCAGTACTTTGAAGGACTGAATGGCCTCCAGTAGCTCAACGAAACATGAACACATGAAATATGCTAAATGAATGAATTAACGGCAGTTCAGTGTGGCTTTGAAATGATGCGTCACAATGCTGAGAACTATATTCTGCACTCTCTATCTTCCCCTTTGCTCTATCTATTTGACTTGATTGTATTTATGTATGCTTTAGTTTAGTTTAGAGATGCAGCTCAGAAACAGGCCCTTCGGCCCACCGAGTCCGTGCTGACCAGCGACCCCCATACACTAACACTATCCCACACACTGGGGACAATTTGCATCTATTCCACCAAGCCAATTGAAAACCTACAAACCTGCACGTCTTTGGAGTGTGGGAGGAAACCGGAGCACCCAGTGAAAACCCACGCGGTCACAGGGAGAACGTACAAACTCCATACAGACAGCACCTGTGGTCAGGATCGAACTCGGGTCTCTGGTGCTGTAAGGCATCAACCCTACCGCTGGGCCACCATGCTGCCTTGGCATATCTGATTGGATTAGCTAACATGCAAAACAAAGCTTTTCACTCACTGTACCTCCGTACACACAACAATGATAAACCGAAATCCTACTGCGGGGACCGAAATGGTGAGTTTAGAAGAGTTCAGGAGAGTTTGAAAAAGTGTCATGTTGAAGACCTCCTTCGACTATGTAGAAGACCTCCTTCGATCTCCTTTGACTATGTTGAAGACTAGCTTCGACTAGCAACGACTAGCTACGACTAACTTCGGGAAAATTGGACACCGAATAGTGGAGAGTGAAGACGACCTCCTTTGATCTCCTTCGACCTCCCTTCGACTTTGTTGAAGACTATCTACGTCTACCTTCGACTACCCTTGATTACCTACGACTAACATGCCGACCTACTACGACCTACTATGACTAAACCTATGAGTAAAAACAAAAGCATCAATTTTTCCATGGCGACCTTTTTTTACCCGCGGGCATTTTTCAGCATGTTGAAAAATACGCCGCGATCTAGCTGAGGCCTCGAGTACTCGGGGACTGCTCTCGAGCATGAAGGAGAGTTACGAAGACCTCCTGTCGACCATGCTGCGAGTATGAGTCGAGGGCAAACTCTTCTCAACTCGCCAATTAGGTCGCTGCAGTGGGACGGCCCCATGACCATTTACATGCTTACAGCTGAGTCCCATCACAAGATGCCGAAAGGTTGGTCCGTGGGTGAGACTTTAGCCTTTGCCATCTAATACCCCCTCGCCTCCCCTGTTGGCCCAGAATAGTGCGTCAGCCCAGGCAATGTCCGTCAAAGTCTCCCCCCGTCACTCCCTCTTCTCCCCTCTCCCATCAGGCAAGAGGTACAGGAGTGCGAAAACGCACACCTCCAGATTCAGGGACAGTTTCTTCCCAGCTGTTATCAGGCAACTGAACCATCCTACCACCAACTAGAGAGCAGTCCTGACCTCCTATCTACCTCATTGTAGACCCTTGGACTATCTTTAATCGGACTTTACTGGGCTTTATCTTGCACGATATGTTATTCACTTTATCCTTTATCTGCACACTGTAGCCGCCTCAATTGTAATCATGTAAAGTCTTTCCACTGACTGGATAGCAAGCAACAATAAGCGTTTCACTGTACTACAGCACACGTGACAATAAATTAAACTAAGATAGTGGAAGATCGACACAAAATGCTGGAGTAACTCAGCGGGACCTGCAGCATTTCTGGAGAGAAGGAATGGGTGACGTTTCGGGTCGAGACCCTTCTTCAGACTGAAAGTCATGGGGAGAGGGAAACTAGAGGTGTGAAAAGGTTCGGAACAAATTGGAGACCGCACTGATGACCAAGAAAATGGAAATATCGTTATGGCCGCAAAAGATTTATGCGATCTTGAGCGGGGGTGCGTGGGGGCAACTGGAACTTGATTTACCTATCGCATTCTCAGGGACAATTTCTTCCTGGGCTGTTATCAGGCAACTTAATCATCCTGCCGCAACCAGAGAGCAGTCCTGAACTTCCATCGACCTCTTTGCTGACCCACGGACTTTCCTTGATCGGCTTGTACCTTGTACCTTGCGAACAGTGCACCAGGGACAATTTTTTTTTAATCAAGCCAATTAATCATGCCAATTAACTTACAAACCGGTAAGGAAACCGAAGATCTCGGAGAAAACCCACGCAGGTCACGGGGAGAACGTACAGGCAGCGCCCGTAGTCGGGATCGAACCCGGGCCTCCGGCGCTGTAAGGCAGCAACTCTACCGCTGCGCCACCGTGACTTTACATTGCACGAAAACGTTATTCCCTTATCATGTATCTATACGCTGCAAATCGCTCGATTGTAACCATGTATTGTCTTTCTGCTGACTGGATAGCACGCAACAAAAAGCTTTTCACTGTAGCTTGTTACACGTGACAATAAACTAAACTGAACTAAACTAAACTAATCCTGCATACATTGAATGAAGGCAACTGGAAGACTCAGAAGTAATCACACTAACTATAACTAACTACCTCAACGTTAAGATTGCAAGCTCTTTAAGTAGCTGTTATGTTTCATTTTTTTCGACTGTTGATGGATCTCACCAGCAGTTTGTGTTTTCTATGTCCATGTTCGCGGCACTGAGCGTTTACATAGAGTTTTTATCCGTGAATGACTCCTCACAGTTCATGGAGACCGACTTTGGTCGCTGTAATCAGAGCTGTCCGCTGTTCTCGATCGCCGCTTCTTTGGTCGAGTCCCGTGTGCTTTTCAGCAAAGTCATGATGGTCGAGCCGCCGGTGCCCCTCTCTCCCAGGGACGGCGAGGCCTTCTGGAGGACATCTGTAGGATCGGCCCCCAGCTTGGCCTTCTCCGCCTTGGCTCGTGCCGCCAAGATGGTGATGTAGCGGGTGACCACGGTGATGTGGTGGTTCCTGAGGCACACGAGGGCCGCGATGCAGGCGTTGTAAGCGTCTCGGAGGCCGGCACTGGTGTGGCTGGCGACGTACTCCCGCGCAGAAGGGCCCAACGCAATAGCTTGGATAAACGCCTTGTGCCGGGGTGGCATATAATCCCTCATCCTTCGGAGGAATTCAGCTGTCAATGACAACATAATACACCAAGTATTGTCAATGTTAAATCTAATCAAAAACACTTAAACAAAATTTTTTACTTGTTGCTTTTTCTACCTGCACTTTTTTTAAACTATTCGTACTGTTTTTTATCAGGAACTGGATTGTTTTTATTTATGCGTGAAATGTTAAGTTTTTATGTGCGATGCTCCGGTATTCCCTGAGAAACGTCTTCTCATTTTGCACTGTACAATTGTTGCTTTGCATGATGACAGTAAAAGGATGATAATGATAATGATAGTGAAGGCTAGCACACCTTATTGTCTTGGCATGTATTTAGTTTAGCTTAGAGATACAGCGCGGAAACAGGCCCTTCGGCCCACAGAGACCCCGCACATTGACGCTGTCCTGGGCCAAGATTAAGAAAAGCTTTTTTGTCGCGTGCTATCCAGCCAGCAGAAAGACTTGGGGCAGCACGGTGGCCCAGCGGTCGAGTTGCAGCCTTACAGCGCAAGAGACCCGGGTTCAATCCTGACCACGGGTGCTGTCTGTTCTCCCCGTGACCTGCATGGGTTTTCTCCAGGTGCTCTGGTTTCCTCCCACACTACAAAGACGTGCAGGTTTGTAGGTTAATTGCCTTTGGTAAAATTGTAAATTGTCCCTAGTGTGTGTAGGATAGTGTTAGTGTGCGGAGATCGCTGGTCAGCGCGGACTCGATGGGCCGAATAGCCTGTTTCCACGCTGTATCTCTAAACTAAACTAAACTATACATGGCAACAATCAAGCCGTCTACAGTTTACAGATACAGAATAATGGGAATAATGTTTGATGCAATCTATCGCCCAGTAAAGTCCGATAAAAGATAGTCTGAATGTCTCCAATGAGATAGATGGTAGGTCAGGACTGCTCCTCAAAGTGTGCGACTTAGAGTCTGAATTTCGATAATGCATTTGTATCAATTAACCTAGGTAATATTCCAATTAAACTTAATACTAGGTTCCCTGTTGATAGTAACCAAGCAACAAATACGGAGATATGAGTCATTATATTTCATAGCGACAGTATCAGAAAGGAGGCTTGCTGGTATTTGTCAATTTTGGCAGCACTCCCTTAGTATTTTTTCCAATAATCCTAAATTTTATTTGTTGAGTAGTCTGTTCAGTTTATTAATTTTGTTGATTATTTCTCCAGTTAGCTTTTTTTCCCATTGAATTTTACTGTTGTCACGACAGCTATGGATTTCAATCCAAAATGACCCCTTTGTGTGCAATCTAACATATCACTTTTTCCACGCTCTATCTCGAAACAGAAAGCAGAGGCCTAGTAATTATCAGGAGTAATTATCATAAAAGGACTGGACAAGCTAGATGCAGGAAAAATGTCCCCAATGTTGGGCGAGTACAGAACCAGGGGCCGCAGTCTTAGAATAAAGGGGAGGCCATTTAAGACTGAGGTGAGAAAAAAACTTTTCACCCAGAGGGTTGTGATTTTGTGGAATTCCCTGCCACAGAGGGCAGTGGAGGGCAAATCTCTGGATGGATTTAAGAGAGGGTTAGATAGAGCTCTAGGGGCTAGTGGAATGGCGGTGCTGGCTCGAAGGCAGGCACGGGTTATTGATTGGGGACAAGCAGCCATGATCACAATGAATGGCGGTGCTGGCTCGAAGGCAGGCGTGGGTTATTGATTGGGGACGATCAGCCATGATCACAATGAATGGCGGTGCTGGCTTGAAGGGCTGAATGGCCCCCTCCTGCACCAATTTTCTACCTATGTTTCTAATGGGACTTTACTGGGCTTCAGCTTGCACCAAACATCATTCCCCTTATTCTGTATCTGTACAGTGTTTTCCAGACTGGGATAGCATGGCAGAGACTGTGCTTACCACTTTCCTCGCTGTGACGTATTCCCAAAAACTCATCGAAGGACTGCAGCGTGGAGCTCTGTGCCGCACTTCCGCCCGAAAACTGCCTTGGTTCTTTCCACACTCCATCGTACACAAGCCCCTCTGGAAAGGCTGGGTTGTCCTTCCACCTGCAGGAAGATGAGCCCCACGTGAGGTCCTGTTGAAGGAAGACGCCAGCAAACTGTCTGCGTCGAAACGGGCCCCTCAGCCCACCAGGTCCACAGCGACCTACACTCACCCATTCACACTAGCTCTATGCTACACAATTTGCAGAGGCCAATTAACTTACAAACCTGTGCGTCTTTGGAATTTGGGAGGCAAGAAACCCACGTCAATAAAGGGAGTGCATACAAACTCTGTACAGACAGCATCCATAGTCAGGATCGAACTCAGGTATCTGGCATCAACTCTACCACTGTGCCACAATGTTTAATATTGTGGATGTTTCTGATTCCACCACCTCCTCTTATAGCCCGTTCCAGATATCGACCACTTTCTGTTAAAAGAAAGACTTCCCTTTTGATCTACTTTGAAACGCCTTCCTCTCATATTGTCACAGTTGTCAGGAGTTATGGGAGAATGAGGTTAGGAGGGAGAGATAGATCAGCCATGATGCAATGGTAGAGTAGATGGGCCGAATGGCCTAATTCTTCTCCTATCACTTATGAACTTGTAACCTTATCTTAAACATCGTCCTCTTGTTTGCAACCTCCATCGAGGATTATGACTATCTACTCTATCTGGGCCTCTGATAATCTTACATACATCCATCAGATCACTACTCAGTAGAATCAATTATTTGATTGTAACTCCTTTCCATGAAAGGGTTAAGATTTTAAGAGGGAAGTCCAGTTTGGTGCAAACAGTCCCCTCCTTCACTCCAGGTAAGCCAAAGCCAGCCTATCCAATCTTCCCCCATAACTGAAGCTCTCCGATCTAGGCAGCTCCCTGGTGAATCTCCTCTGCACTCTCTCCAACACAATCAAATCCTTCCCACAATAGGGCATTAGACAATAGACAATAGACAACAGGTGCAGGAGTAGGCCATTCAGCCCTTCGAGCCAGCACCGCCATTCAATGTGATCATGGCTGATCATCCCCAATCAGTACCCCGTTCCTGCCTTCTCCCCATATCCCCTGACTCCGCTATCTTTACGAGCCCTATCTAGCTCTCTCTTGAAAGTATCCAGAGAACCGGCCTCCACCGCCCTCTGAGGTGGAGAATTCCACAGACTCACAACTCTCTGTGAGAAAAAGTGTTTCCGTGTCTCCATTCTAGGGCGACCAGAACAATGCCCAATAATTCTGACCAGCGCAGAGCACGTCTATTCATATAGAGTGCTCTGATCTCATAACGTGCATTAAAGGTTGCATTAAAAGTACATTGAAGACCATGATAGTCTTTAAGAACAGTTTAGTTTATTGTCCTGTGTATATTGCTCAGTATAATGAAAGGATACAGTCAAGCTGGAACGGATACAGAGAATATTTACAAGGACATTGCCAAGACAAGAGGGTCTGAGCTACAGGGAGAGGTTGAGTCGACTGGGACTGTATTCCGATGAACGCAGGAGGATGAGGGGTGATCTTATAGAGGTGTATAAAATCATGAGAGGAATAGATCGGGTAGATGCGCAGAGTCTCTTGACCAGAGTAGGTGATTCGAGGACCAGAGGACATAGGTTTAAGGTGAAGGGGAAAAGATTTAATAGGAATCTGAGGGCTAACCTTTTCACACAAAGGGTGGTGGGTGTATGGAACAGGCTGCCGGAGGGGATAATTGAGGCAGGGTCTACCCCAAAGTTTAAGAAACAATTAGACAGGTTCATGGATAGGACTGGTTTGGAGGGATATGGGCCAAACGCAGGCAGGTGGGACTAGTGTAGCTGGGACATGTTTGCCGGAGTGGGCAAGTTGGGCTCTATCACTCTATGACTCTAAGACTCTGAAAGCTTTTTTGTTGCGTGCTATCCAGTCAGCCGAAAGACTATACCTGATTATAATCATGCCATCCACATTGTTAGGATACAGGATAAAGGGAATAACATGTAGTGCAAGATAAAGTCGAGAAAAGTGAAATTAACGATAGTCCAAGGGTCTCCAATGAGGTAGATAGTAGCTCAGGACCACGCTCTATCTAGTTGGTGATAGGATGGTTCAATTGATGTATGACAGCTGAGAAGAAACTGTCCCTGAACCTGGAGGTGTGCGTTTTCACGCTTCTGCACGTCTTGCCTGATAGGAGAGGGGAGAAGAGGGAGTGACTGGGGTGAGACTAGTCCAGATTGTTGATGGTACATTATAAAAAATTTGGGCCAAATTGGATTAAGAATTTAGGGGATAAAATTAACATAATCCATTGATTGAACGGACTGCTGATTCATTGAAATGCTAATTGAATTTTAATATTATATACATACCCAGACAGAAAGAGTCGAATTATTCCATAAAATACAGCAGGGTCGACATACTCTGGGGAGAAAAAACACGTTCTTCGTCATTAAAAGGAAATTTCATTCAGGGGAATGAAATAGGCCAGTCCGTGGAGGTAGATTACGGAGTGAGATTTGGACAAGGGTTGACGCTAGAATGATCTAAATCTACTGAAGCAGAATTTGTTAAGCTGGAAGGGGTGCAGAGAAGATTATATAAAGATGTTGCCAGGACTCGAGGGCCTGAGCTATAGGGAGAGGTTAGAGTCATAGAGTGATATACAGTGTGGAAACAGGCCCTTCAGCCCAACTTGCCCACACCGGCCAACATGTCCCAACTACACTATCTTTTCTTGCAGAGTCAATGTTTCAGGTCAAGTGTTTAAACCATTTTCTGGTTATATCTCATCGCTGAAACTATCATGAACGTTGGGCAGTAACGGAGACTGGTGCAGACTGTCCCTATCCCATTGTGGTGGGTGCAGTCCTCTTCATCGGATGTGGGGCCATGGACAACTGACTACCTCAGCTCCAAGCATCCTCCAGGGGGCCTCAGTATCATAGAGCTTAGAACAGTCGATCAGAGGAACAGGTCCTTTTGCTCGCTATGTCTATGGCAAGCATAATGCCAAAACTAAAGATGGACACAAAATGATGGAGTAACTCAGCGGGTCAGACAACATCTCTGGAGAGAAGGAATAGGTGACGTTTCAGGTTGAGATCTTATTTCAGGCTCATCAGTCCATAACCTTGTCTTACCCGGCTGCCCATGATCCATATGTGTCGGAAGGGACTGCAGATGCTGGTTTAAACCAAAGATAGACACAAAATGCTGGAGTAACTCAGCGGGACAGGCAGCATCTCTGGAGAGAAGTAATGCGGGGCGCTTCGGGTCGAGACCCTTCTTCAGACCTTCAGAACAAGATCAGCTGAGTAGCTGAAGAACTTTTCAAAAGGACGTCTAATATAGTGACTCAGGGAGAAAGAAGAGAAACAGGGAGAAACGACCCGAAACGTCACCCATTACTTCTCTCCAGAGATGCTGCCTGTCACGCTGAGTTACTCCAGCATTTTGTGTCTATCTTATCGTCAATGCCCTGACAAGTGAAAGCAAGCATATCATATGCCTGCTTTAGCGCTCAGTCTACTTGTGTGGCCACTTTCAGGGAGTTGTCAACTTGGACCCCAAGATCCAGCTGTATATCTCCTTCTTCTTGCCTATGGTGTGCACAGCCTAAAGTTGTAGGACAATTGTTCTATTTGATCTTATTTGATTGTGCACGCCAGGTTGATTGCATTCGTCGAAACAGGGAGGACCACGTGAAGGTTGCAATCTCCCACCCCCCTCTATATATCAATGCTGTTAGGAGCTGAAGCCTTCAGAGTCCTGGGAGTCAATATCATCATCAGGTTCTCCTGGACCACCCATATTGAGGCAATAACCAAGAAAGCACACCAACGCCTCTACTTCAGTAGAAGTCTCAGGAAGTTCGACCTATCCCCTACAACTCTCACCAACTTCTACAGATGCGCCGTAGAAAGCATTTTATTAGGGTGCATCACTGTACGGTTTGGGAACAGCTCCATCCAAGACCGCGGGAAATCGCAAGGAGATTTGTGGACGCAGCCCAGACCATCACACAAACCAGCCTCCTTTCCATTGACTCCATTTGCACCTCATGCTGCCTCGACATGGCCAGCAGCATAATCAAGGACGAGTCACATCCCAGCTACACCCCCCTCCCATCAGGCAAAAGGTATAAAAGTATGAAAATGCACACCTCCAGATTCAGGCACAGTTTCTTCCCTGCTGTTATCAGGCCACTGAACCATCCTACCAACAACTAGAGACCCTCGGACTATCTTTGATCGAACTGGCTTTACCTTGCACTAAATGTTATTCATATTATTCCCTTGATCATGTATGTGCACAGTGTGGACGGCTCGATTGTAATCTGCCTGGATAGCACGCAACAAAAGCTTTTCACTGAACCTTGGTGCACGAGACAATAAACTAAACTCAACTAAACTCATACAATTTAATTGCAATTGTACATTTCCTGGGGTTATCTGCACTGGAGGGAAGACAGCAACGCCTATCCATGAATTGTTCTTAAGATAGACACAAAATGCTGGTGTAACTCAGCTGGACAGGCAGAGAGAGAGAGAGAGAGAGAGAGAGAGAGAGAGAGAGAGAAGCAATGGGTAATGTTTTGGGTCGAGACCCTTCTTCGCAGTCTGGAGAGTCTAAAGTCTGAAGAAGGGTCTCGACTGCTGCCTGTCCCGCTGAGTTACTCCAGCACTTAGTATCCACCTTCGGTGTAAACCAGCATCTGCACTTCCTTCCTACACACTGGAAGGTTCATCAGTCACCATTATTTTGGGTGCTCAAACAATCAAGCACTGTCAACAACAGCCGGCCAAAACTCACCGTCCATCTTCCTGAACGCCTTGTTCATCTTTCTGATTGATTCAGCCATCTCTAGCAAAGCAGTCTTCATTAAATCATCTTCGTTCCTCCAGATCGCTTCGGTTGCAGCAGCAATAGCCTGTTCAAAGAGACAGAGTGATACCGCTATTAGAAAAGCAAAATAAACTATCATGGAGTTCCCTTACTGCAGCACAGTGGCACAGCGCCAGAGACCCGGGTTCCATCCTGACTATGGGTGCGGTTTCTACGGAGTTTGCACGTTCTACCTGTGACCGCGTGGGTTTTCTCCGGGTGCTCTGGTTCCCTCCCACATTCCAAGGTTTGTAGGTTAATTGGCTTCTGTTAATTGTCCCCAGTGTCCAGGACAGAACTAGTATACTGGTGATCGTTGGTCAGCGTGGACTCAGTGGGCTGAAGGGCCTGTTTCCACACTGGATCTCTAAAATTAATCTTAAACCTATGTTTATATTCTTCATATTTCCTTATGCAGTAAGAGGCCATGCCCAGTCTTAGTCATTACTCACTTAGTTCTCTCTAACCTGGGTAGGAAAGAACTGCAGATGCTGGTTTAAATCGAAGGTAGACACAAACTGCTGGACAGGCAGCATCTCTGGTGACGTTTCGGGTTGAGACCCTTCTTCAGGCCTGTTCTGTCTAACCTGTTCTACACAGAACATAGAACAGCACAGCCTAAGAACAGGCCCTTCGGCCCACAATGCTCGTGCCAACATGATGCCTAGACCGACTCTTATCTACCCGCACATAATCCATATCCCTCGAATCCTTGCATATCCACAGGCCCGTCCAAAAGTCTCTTGAATGTCATTATCGTATCTGCCTCTTTCAGTCACCAGCCTCTGAACATCTCCTTTAAACTTTGCCTCTCTCACCTTCTCTCTCTATTCCCGACAGCTCGTCCCATGTCCTGCTGGCCAAGTTTACACCCTACAATGAAACTAACGCAGTTAAATAGGAACTGAGGATGCTGGTTTATACCGAAGATACAAGGACACAAAGTGCTGGAGTAACTCAGCCGGGCAGGCAGCATCTCTGTAGAAAATGGACAAGTGACGTTTCGTGTCGGGACCCTTCTTCAGACGAAGCTGCAGCATAATGACCGGCACAGCGGTAGGTGCGGTGACATCAGTGGAGAAGTCGCAGGGCGGGCTTATAGGGTTGGAGAGTTTTAAGGGCCTGTCCCACATGGCGATATTTTCGGTGACTGCTGACGTCATAGCAGTGTCGCCAAAAGATTTTGAACATTTTGATAAAACACCGCGCATCACGCATCATCACGCCGCGTATTTCTCGGTGACCCGATACGTCAGTCAATGATGCCGGCAGTCGCCGAAAATATCACCAAGTGGGACAGGCCCTTTACAGATATGGAGAGATTCCATTTCTAGACACAGGCAGGCTTCTTTGCAACAGAGAAGACACAGGTGGGATGTAACTAAATTGTAGAAACAAGTGTAGACAAAAATAACACAGAGTGCTGGAGTAACTCAGCAGGTCAGGCAGCATCTCTGGAGAACATGGATAGGTGACGATTCGGGTTGGGATTAACTGTATCATGTGCTGCTTTGTCATGCCTCTCCTCTCACCCAGCAATCTCACCACTACCCAGCCCCCACCCCCCACCCCCCTCCTCTTCCTCTCTACAATCAATCTGAAGAAGGGTCCCATTCTGAAACCCCACCCATCCATGTTCTCCAGAGATGCTGCCCGACCCGGTGAGGTAGTCCAGCATTTTGTGTCTCTCTTCGGTATAAACCAGCATCTGCAGTTCCTTCCTACACAGAAACAGACCCTTCGGCCCATCACATCCGTGTCAACATTTCCAGCCTGGGTGACATGTTCTGACTGTCTACCGTATCTATGTCTCTCATAGATTTGTATACTTCTCTCAAGTCGCCCATCAACCTCTGACGTTTAGCTTAGTTTAGTTTGGAGATACAGTGCAGACACAGGCCCTTCGGCCCACCGAGTCCGCACCAACCAACGATCCCTGCACACTGGCATTATCCTACACACACTAGGGACAATTCACACTTATGCCAAGCCAGTGAACCTACAAATTTGTACTGCACGTCTTTGTAGAGAACGTGCGCAACGAGGTGAAAATTGATGATATTAATGTTATCAGGGGCAGTTTGCCATGCTTATAGGAAAATGATTTTAATGTTTTAATTTTAATGGAAATCTTTTAGGACCGAGATGAGGAAAACCTTTTTCACACAGAGAGTGGTGAATCTCTGGAATTCTCTGCCGCAGAAGGTAGTTGAGGCCAGTTCATTGGCTATATTTAAGAGGGAGTTAGATGTGGCCCTTGTGGCTAAAGGGATCAGGGGGTATGGAGAGAAGGCAGGTACAGGATACTGAGTTGGATGATCAGCCATGATCATATTGAATGGCGGTGCAGGCTCGAAGGGCCGAATGGCCTACTCCTGCACCTATTTTATATGTTTCTATGTTAAAGGACTAGACAGGCTAGATGCAGGAAAAATGTTCCCGATATTGAGAGGGGTCCAGAACCAGTCGCCACAGTTTAAGAATAAGGGGTAGGCCATTTAGGACCGAGATGATGAAAAACGTCTTCACCCAGAGAGTTGTGAATCTGTGGAATTCTCTGCCACAGAGGGCAGTGGAGGTCAATTCACTGGATGTTTTCAAGAGAGAGTTAGATTTAGCTCTTAGGTCCAAAGGAATCCAGGGATATGGGGGAAAAGCAGGAACGGGGTACTGATTTTAGATGATCTGCCATGATCATATTGAATGGCAGTGCTGGCTGGAAGGGCCGAATGACTGAAGGGCCGAATGGCCTACTCCTGCACCTATTGTCTATTGTCTATGTGCCTTATTCCTGATGTCATTTCAATGTTTGAAGTGCACTCTGCCAGAAGATTATCTGTGTTAGCAAAATTTTAGTTCAGAATGGAACACATTCCTTCAAAACAACCCATTGTTCTGCCCCAACATGGAGCGGTGGCAGCTGTAATCGACATGATGGTTCTAATGATTTAACAATGACTGCTAAGCAACAGTCACGCTAAATTATGATCTTGAACTTGGCCTGAACATCGGAGTGAGACTGTTGTTGGAATTAAGACAATGCTCAGATTAGTCAGGTGCAACATAATGATGCAGCAAGTATGGCTGGAATTGCAAACATTTCCTGATAGAACAATGATATCATCCAGGGTCATAAATAAAACACCTGCATTTGCTCAAATTGCAATTAACCCTTGTAGTTTCTTCACCGATATATCTTATTGCCAATGTAGTTGAGAATGGACTCGGTCCATCTGAGAAGCTCGGTCCCCTGATCCTTGTTTAAATCAGTTTAGTTTATTGTCACGTCGAAGGCACATTAAAATCACGAGATCTGGGTGTCCTAGTTCATCAGTCACTGAAAGTAAGCATTCAGGTACAGCGGGCAGTGAAGAAAGTAAATGGCATGTTGGCCTTCATAACAAGAGGAGTTGAGTATAGGAGCAAAGAGGTCCTGCTGCAGTTGTACAAGACCCTAGTGAGACAACACCTGGAGTATTGTGTGCAGTTTTGGTCTACAAATTTGAGGAAGGGCATTCTTGCCATTGAGGGAGTGCAGCGTAGGTTCACCAGGTTAATTCCCAGGATGGCGGGACTGTCATATGTTGATAGAATGGAGCGACTGGGCTTGTATACACTGGAATTTAGAAGAATGAGAGGGGATCTTATTGAAACATATAAGATTATTAAGGGATTGGACACGCTAGAGGCAGGAAACATGTTCCCGATGTTGGGAAGAGTCCAGAACCAGGGGCCACAGTTTCAGAATAAGGGGTAGGTCATTAAGAACGGAGACGAGGAAACGCTTTTTCACGCAGAGAGTTGTGAATCTGTGGAATTCTCTGCCTCAGAAGGCAGTGAAGACCAATTCTCTGGATGCTTTCAAGAGAGAGTTAGACAGGGCTCTTAAAGATAAAGGGATATGGGGAGAGGGAAGGAATGGGATACTGATTGTGGATGATCAGCCATGATCACAATGAATGGCGGTGCTGGCTTGAAGGGCAGAATGGCCTACTCCTGCACCTATTGTCTATTGTCTATTGTCTGCAGCAAAAATCTTTTTATGCGTAGGAAAGAACTACAGATGCTGGTTTAAATCGAAGGTAGACACAAAATGCTGTAGTAACTCAGCGGGTCAGGCAGCATCTCTGGAGAGAAGGAATGGGCGACGTTTCGGGTCGAGACCCTTCTTCAGACAATAAAGCAGTCTTACAATCTTACAATCAAGCCATCCGCAGTGTACAGATACAGGATAAAAGGAATATTGTTTAGTGCAAGATAAAGTCCAGTCAAATCCAATTAAAGAAAATGTGAGGGTCTCCAATGAGGTAGATGGTAGATCTGGGCCGCTCTCTAGTTGGTGGTAGGATGGTTCAGTTGCCTGATAAAATCTGGGAAGAAACAGCCCCTGAATTTGGAGGTTTGCGTTTTCCCACTTCTGCACCTCTTGCCTGATGGGAGAGGGGAGAAAAGGGAGTGGCCGGGGTGAGACTGGTCCTTGGTTATGCTAGTGGTCTAGCCGAGGCAGCGTGAAGTGTAGATGGAGTCATTGGAAGGGAGGTTGGTTTGTGTGATGGCCTCAATCATTCAGTACACCTTTACACCTGCAGAGGTGTGAGTCTTCACACCTTTGCGGTAGGACTCCGTACCTTGATGCCGTGAACAGCAGCCAGTTCTACCTCCAACGTTACCAGAAAAAATCCCTTCAAGCTCTCCCCTCCAGGCAGTGCAAAGATCGTGTCCAAGTTCCTGGAAGAAATTTGTTACCATCTAGTGGTCATACAAAATACCAGCACATGAATAGAAAGACAATTTTGCATCACAAGCTTTTTAATAGTCAAAACAGGTCCGTTTTAATCTGTTTGACACCTCCAATTTTTGTGAAGAGATAGACCGATCTTCCAGCAGCCAGAATTATAGTGACATTAAATGAATTGTTCCCCATTCCAAAGATGACCAAGTTGTTAGTCGGTGGGGTCGTTTTTTAAAAAACATTTTAAAAAGGGGTGGCACTGCTGGAGAGTTACTGCCTTACGGTGCCAGAGTCCTCGATCCTCACTCCGGGCGCTGTCCGTGAGGAGTTTGTAGGATCTCCCTGTGACCGAGTGGGTTTTCTCCGGGTGCTCCGGTTTCCTCCCGCACTCCATACTTCCCACACTTACAGGATTGTAAGTGAGTGTGGTTTGGGCAATGCTGATGGTCTGATCTACCTGGTGGTGCTTTACTAGCCAAATGCGTAAACCCCATACGGACAGTACCCACGGTTAGAATCGAACCCGGGTCTTTGGCGCTGTAAGGCAGCTACTCTACCGCTGCACCACCTTGCCGCCCAACTGCTGGAGAAAGAATGCTGGAGTAACCCAGTGATCGGGGCAGCTTCCATGGAGAACAAGGAGGTTTTGGGTCGGGACCCTTCTTCAAACCCATAAAGATGATTCAGAAAGAGTCTCGTGAGGACCTGTAACATGTTACCTGTAGAGTCAGAGAGTCATAGAGTGATACAGTTTGGAAACAGGCCACTCGGCCCAACTTGGCCACACTAGCCAACATGTCCCAGCTACATTACTCTCACCTGAGTTTGGCCCATATCCCTGTAGAAGCAATGAAGGCAGAAACCCTCCTCACACTTACACAGTGGAGGTTTTTGTTATCTCCACTGACCTCCTCACGGCTTCCGTTCCTATCCCCATCCCTCCCAATCTTATTAGACTCTCACCTGCTAATGACCTTCCTCTTCAACTGTTTCCACCTATCACTTGCTAACTCTTGCCCAACCTCCACCTCCACCTTTAGAGACAGGCTATCTCCCCTCTACTCTGTCAGTCCAGATCAAAATATCATCCATTCATTGCTTTCCACACATGCTGCCTGACCTGCTGAGTTCTTCCGGCAGCTCTCGTTTTCTTACTCCACATTCATCAAGTAACCCGCTGGGGCTCCTGAATTACCTTTCCCTCCAGTGCTGTGAAGGAAGAGTCCTTAAGGAGGCTAAAGCTCTCAATCTTAATACCTCATAAAAATAAGGAGTAAGCCATTTACAACGGAGATGAGGAAAAACGTTTTCACACAGAGGGTTGTGAATCTGTGGAGGCCAAATTTCTGCATGCTTTCAAGAGAGAGTTGGATAGAGCTCTTAAAGATAGCGGAGTCAGGGGATATGGGCGAAAGGCTGGAACGGGGTACTGAGTGTCTATGATCAGCCATGATCACATTGAATTGTGCCCACACCGGCCAACATCTCCCAGCTATACTAGTCCCACCTGTCCGCGTTTGGTCCATATCCCACCAAACCCGTCCTATCCATGTACCTGTCTGTTTCTTAAATGCTGGAGGAGTCCCAGCCTCAACTCTGGGCAGTTCCTTCCATGCACCCACCACCCTTTGTGTGAAAAAGTTACCCCTCAGATTCCCATTAAATCTTTTTCCTCTTCACCTTAAAACTGTGTCACCTGGTCCTCGATTCACCTGCTCTGGGCAAGAGACTCTGTGCATCTACCACTTCTGGGCAAGGGACTCTGTGCAGTAATGCAGCGGGTAGAGCTGCTGACTCAGTGCACCAGAGGCCCGGGTTCGACACAGACATAGAAAACATAGAACATAGAAATTAGGTGCAGGAGTAGGCCATTCGGCCCTTCGAGCCTGCACCGCCATTCAATATGATCATGGCTGATCATCCAACTCAGTATCCCATACCTGCCTTCTCTCCATACCCTCTGATCCCCTTAGCCACAAGGGCCACATCTAACTCCCTCTTAAATATAGCCAATGAACTGGCCTCGACTACCCTCTGTGGCAGGGAGTTTGCGAGTTTTCCCTGTGACCCAGTAGATTTTCCATTCTCATATATCCTGAGCAGGGTTTGAAGATTAATTGGTTATTAAAGATTGCCCCTAATGCAGGTAGATGGGAAAAACTGGGAAGGCCTGATGGGAATGTGGGAGAATAGGGTATGATTGGTGTCATGGGGCCATTTCCTCCTTTCCCTCAAATCCCTGATCAAAACTACAACTATCATCTATCAAAATCTTATCTACTCTAATAACCATTAATGCAGTCATAGACTTATGTGGTATGAAAACCAGCCCTTCGGTCCAACTTGTCCATGCTAACCAAGTTGCATATTTGAGTTTGTCCCATTAGCCTGCTTTTGGCCCATAATCCCTCTAACGTCAGCTCGACATAGACTACAAGACCTACACCAAACCCAAACCAATTAGGAGCAGATGAGGGCATTCAATCCAATTTGTGATCCCAGCTACAAAGACAGATGTATACAGCAATTCGTTCTTCCCCCGCACAATTAAAGCATGGAATAATCTCCATCCAACTATAGTTACCCAACCAGATGCAACTAAATTTAAAGTAGCTCTTTCTTCCCAATAACCCTTTCTGGCTTAAGCCCTCCCTTCACCACCTCCAGTTTAAATTCCATTTGGAATATTTTGGAGGACCAAGAAACCAAGAACCAAGAACGTGTCTCTAATGGCTAATCTCTCTTGACGAGTGTCTAGGGTTAATGGGAGAAGGCAGGAGAATGAGATTAGGAGGAAGAGATAGATCAGCCATGATTGAATGGTGGAGTACTCAATGGGCCGAATGGCCTAATTCTGATCCTATCACATATGACCTTAAATCTTTTCTCTCTTATCATCTTTAATGCTATAAAGAATGAAACAAAAGTTGATAGGCATAAGTGTATAATAGAGAATATGTCATAAGGTCATAAGATCATGTGATAAGAGTACAATTAGGCCATTCGGCCCATCGTCTACTCTGCCATTCAAACATGGCTGATCTATCTTTCCCTCCTAACCCCATTCTTCTGCTCTCTCCCCATAACCTCTGACACCCGTACTAATCAAGAATATATCTATCTCTGCCTTGAATATATCCATTGACTTGGCCTCCACAGCCTTCTGTGGCAAAGAATTCTACAGATTCACCACCTTCTGACTAGCGTTGTAGGGATTTGGGGAAATAAAGAAATAAAGAGGGGAGATAGCATCAAAGCTAGCATGTGCTCAGTGGGCCAAATGGACTTATTCTGTGTCATTAGAAGAACAAACGATGTATTAGCACTTCACACTCCCAAATTCTCTTGCACTGCTTGAAAGGTATTTGAGATATTTGCACATTACTGCAGGGAAAGAAGCATTCATTTACTGACCACTTTCCTGTTTTTAGCGTTAGTTATAACTTTGGTTTTAGAGATACAGCGCGGAAACAGGCCCTTCGGCCCATCGAGTCTGCACCGACCAGTGATCCCCGCACCCTAACACTATCGTACAGACCAGGGACAATTAACCTGCAAAACTGTAAGTCGTTGGAGTGTGGGAGGAAACTGAAGATCTCGGAGAAAGCCCACGCAGGTCACGGGGAGAACATACAAACTTCATACAGACAGCGCCTACTGTATAGTCAGCATCAAACCCAGGTCTCTGCCGTTGTCGGACAGTTGTTCTACCGCTGCACTACCGTGTCCTCCTGAGTAATTTTACTGTTTGTTTGCCTCGTTGTCAACTTCCCCTCAGCCATCAATGAACCATTGTACATTTCCTTGAACATCGTCTGCTTTGATCTGTCCTTTTCACACCTTACATTCTCTTTGTACCTTTCCATATCCCTCCCTCTCCCAGACTCTCAGTCAGGAGAAGAGTCTCGACCTGAAACGTCACCATTCATTCTCTCCAGAGATGCTGCCTGTCCCACTGAGTTACTCCAGCATTTTGTGTCTATCAGCATTTGCAGTTCCTTCCTACACTCTCCTGGCTCGATGGGCCGAAAGGCCTCCTCCTGCACCTATTGTCTATGTTTCCTCACAACTTACAGTGCAAAATGCATCAAGAGAATAGAGAACAAAGAGCCTCAATACTCACCCTACCTCCATGGCACTGGAAGGGTTCACCGAGGAGATATATAAAAGGAATTAAGGAAATAATTAGCATTTTCCACAATTTAGTGTTGAAAAGCAAGATTATTCACCTTCCAAGTGAACACTAACAACTTGCAAATGAAACATGAGAATTGTGGCCTCAAATTATACACACCTCCGCTCAGTCTGCCTAAACCTACCTGATCTCCAGGTTGCTAAACACTTTAATAGCCCTGTCCCACGGTACGAGTTCATTCCAAGAGCTCTCCCGAATTTGCCCTGATTCAAACTCGGAGATTTACCGTAATGGCCGCTCGTCGGTACTCGGGGCTCTCGAGGACATTTTTCAACATGTTGAAAAAGCTTCACGAGTCTTCCCGAGCTTACCGCGTTTCCCGAGTACCTGCCGTTAGCGTTACAAGCCGCTAAGAGACGTCCTTGAGCTCCGACGTACCCACTATGTACATTCTACGTGCTTACCACGAGTTTGATTTTTTTTTAATCGGGAGAGCTCTTGAATGAACTCGTACAGTGGGACAGGGCTTTAACTCTCCCTCCCATTCCCACACTGACCTTTCTGTCCTGGGCCTCCTCCATTGTCAGGGTGAGGCCCAGCACAAATTGGTGGAACAGCACCTCATATTTCGCTTGGGTAGTTTACACCCCAGTGGTATGAACATTGACTTCTCTAACTTCAAATAACCTTTGCTTTCCCTCTCTCTCCATCCCTCCCCCTTCCCAGTTCTCCGACCAGTCTTGTACTGTCTCCGACATGTTATCTCTGTTTGTTTTGTTGTCACCTTCTCCCAGCTAACAATGATCTATTCTACATTGTCCTTGATCTCCATTCCCTATGTCCTGGTTTCACACCTTACACTTCATTATCAACGTACCTCCCTCCACCTGACATCAATCTGAAGAAGGGTCTCGACCCAAAATGGCACCCATTCCTTTGCTGTGGAGATGCTGCCTGTCCCGCTGAGTAATGCCCCTGTCCCACTTAGGAAACCTGAACGGAAACCTCTGGAGACTTTGCGCCCCACCCAAGGTTTCCGTGCGGTTCCCGGAGGTTGCAGGTGGTTGCCGGAGATTGCAGGTAGTGGAAGTAGGTATGGAGACTGACAAAAACCTCCGGGAACCGCACGGAAACCTTGGGTGGGGCGCAAAGTCTCCAGAGGTTTCCGTTCAGGTTTCCTAAGTGGGACAAGGGCATCAGCATGCAGGTACAGCAGGCAGTGAAGAAAGCTAATGGCATGCTGACCTTCATAACAAGAGGAGTATAGGAGCAAATGTTGTACTCTACAGTTGTACAGGGCCCTGGCAGGGTGGGAGATTGCAACCTTCACGTGGTCCACCCTCTTTCAACGAATGCAATCAACCCAGCGTGCACAATCAAATAAGATCAAATAGAACAAGTTGTCCGACAACTTTAGGCTGTGCAAGTCATATGCAGGAAGAGGGCCCTGGCGAGACCACACCTAGAGTATTGTGCGCAGTTTTGGTCTCCAAATCTGAGGAAGGGCATCTTTGCTATTGAGGGAGTGCAGCGCAGGTTCACGAGGTTAATTCCCGGGATGGCGGGACTGTCATATGTTGAAAGAATGGAGCAACTGGGCTTGTATACTCTGGAGTTTAGAAGGATGAGAGGGTATCATATTGAAACATATAAGATTATTAAGGGATTGGACACGCTAGAGGCAGGAAACATGTTCTCGATGTTGGGGGAGTCCAGAACCAGGCGCCAGAGTTTACGACGTTTTTCTTGCCGTTTTTGTTGTTTCCATTGTCGTCAATATTTATCTGATACGCTGGATCTCCGCTCGTGCAGTGCGCCTGAAATTACGTTGTATGTATTTACAATGACAATAAAGTGTATGATTATTATTAAGAATAAGGGGCAGGCCATTTAGAACGGAGATGAGGAAAAACATTTTCACCCAGAGAGTTGCGAATCTGTGGAATTCTCTGCCTCAGAAGGCAATGGTGGCCAATTCTCTTGATGCTTTCAAGAGAGAGCTAGATAGGGCTCTTAAAGATAGCGGAGTCAAGGGATATGGGGAGAAGGCAGGAACGGGGTACTGATTGTGGATGATCAGTCATGATCACAGTGAATGGCAGTGCTGGCTCGAAGGGCCAGATGGCCTACTCCTGCACCTAGTGTCTGTTGTCTATTGCCTATTGTCTAATTTTAATAATCATAGATGTTGGGAGGTCACATTGCAGTAATGTAAGATGTTGTTGCGGTCACGTTAAGAACAGTTACTCCAGCATTTTGTGTCTATCTACATTGTAAACCAGCATCTGCAGCTCCCCCCCCCCCCCCCCCAAACACAATTATTGTATTGTGTTATGAGTATTGAGTATTGTGTTCAATTCTGGGCACCGTGTTATAGGAAAGATGTTAAGTTGAAAAGGGTGCAGAGAAGATTTACGAGGTTGTTGCCAGGACTCGAGGGACTGAGCTATAGGGAGAGGTTGAGTAGGGTGGGACTCTATTCCCTGGAGCGCAGGAGGATGAGGGGTGATCTTATAGAGATGTATAAGATCATGAGAGGAATAGATCGGGTAGATGCACAGAGTCCCTTGCCCAGAGTAGGGGAATCCTCCAAAATAGGTTCAAGGTGAAGGGGGAAAGATTTTACAGGAATCTTGAGTGGTAACCTTTTCACACAAAGGGTGGTAGGTGTATGGAACGAGTTGCCGGAGGAGGTAGTTGAGGCAGGGACTAAGAAACACATAGACATGTACATGGAAATGACAGGTTTAGACGGATGTGGGCCAAATGTAGGCAGGTGAGACAAGTGTAGCAAGGTCATGTTGGTCGGTGTGGGCAAGTTGGGCCGAAGAGCCTGTTTGCACACTGTATCACTCTATGACTCTATGACTAAAGCAATTCTGTGACGTGATTGATGGTTGATGTGGACTTGGTGGGCACAAGGGCCTGTTGCCACACTATATCTTTCAATCGTTCAATCAATTAACCTCTAGGACTTCAAAGGTTCATAACCAATTTTGAAACTATATTTTTCTATTATTCACGTCTATTTGAATAAAGTCTATTTGATTTTTGACGGCATTTCGAAGTGTCCATTACTGAGTGTCCCAGGGCCATTGGGGGGTTTGGGGAGGGGGGTCTTGGAGTGTGTCAGGAGAGACCTGGTTTTGCTCAGGGGTAGGGTTGCCAACTTTCTCACTCACCAATAAGGGACAAAAGGTCAAAATAAGAGACAAATTCCCCACGGCAATTCGTTGACTGACTCGGCCGTGGCTGGGTGAATGATGAGTTGGCCCGGGTGCTGGACTTCACACAAAGCCCAGCCGGCGGGCCAGCTGAGGAGGTTTGGACCAGGCACCCCATCCAAAGTCCGGCACCCCATCCAACTCATGAACCGATGATCGGCCATGAGAAGGAGGGGTGGTGGTGGTGTCGGCGGTAAGCGAAGGTCCGGAGGTTGGACAGCTGGCCGGGCTGCCGACCGATGGGGCCACGGGCGAGGCGCTGCTGCTGCTGCACTCCATGGGCTGCACTACGTCGGGACGGGTGAGGCGGGGCCGGATGCGGCACTCCGACCCGACAGCCCCCTCGACCCGAGTAGTAGCAGTCAAATACGGGACAAGGGCGGTCCCGTGCGGAACAAACCCATTTAGCCCAATATACGGGATGTCCCGGCTAATACGGGATAGTTGGCTACCCTAGCGATGGAAGGGTCCAACGTTGAACATTAGGGAGGGGCAAAGCTCCCTCACCCAGGGAGTGCGACAGGACCTGGTGGTCAGTGGGGCCATGGACAAAGTAGTGTTGGGGAGAAGGGGGATGTGGGTGGATGGGGCAAGTGGGACTCTACCTGAGGGTTGAAACACCCAGCAAACACTTCTAGTGTAGTATAGAGATACAGGGTGGAAACAGGCCCTTCGGCCCACCGAGTCCGTGCCAACCAATCATCACCCCCATGTTTCACCTCCATGTTACACTAGTTCTACCCTACACTCTAGGGACTATATACAGAAGCATATTAACCTACAAACCTGCATGTCTTCGGGATGTGGGAGGAAACCAGAGCCCCCGGAGAAAACCCACGCAGGTCACGGGGAGAATGTGCAAGCTCCGTACAGGCAGCACCCGTGGTCAGGATCGAACCCGTGTCCCTGGCGCTGTGAGGTAGCAACTCTACCGCTGCGCCACCGTGCCACCCCAGCACTGCAATGAAGTTCTCCAACTTGCCAGGGAATGGAAGATATAGAGTCGGAGAGGAAAATATAGTCTGTTTGGAGATAGACACAAAATGCTGGAGTAACTCCAGGCAGCATCTCTGGAGAGAAGGAATGGGCTACATTTTGGGTCGAGACCCTTCTTTAGACTGGGAGGCTTGATTGATTCTCAATGTGCACTGGCTAAGATGGTCAAGGGGGAGTTGTATCACAGTAACCATGCCCCCTTATCTTGATGGTAAAATAATATATTGTGCTGCAGTACCTACTGTACTTTGCTCCGTGCTGAGGGAGAAATCCTTACCTGTTCTGATCCCTTCTCTTCCAGTTAGATAAGACGCAGTCGGCATGAACTAAGATGGGTGGCAGTCTGAGGGTCTCCGATACCTGACAATAGGGAATGGCAAGGTTCTTGGGCAGCACCTGGCACAAAACACATCAAACCTCAATCAAAAGTCACTTCATTGCCTCTTTTCAACATCCAATAAAGCTGGGCGGCACGGTGGCGCAGCGGTGGAGTTGCTGCCTTACAGCGCTTGCAGCGCCAGAGACCCGGGTTCGATCCCGACTACGGAGATTGTACATTCTCCCGTGACCTGCGTGCGCTTTCTCCGAGATCTTCGGTTTCCTCCCACACTCCAAAGATGTACGGGTTTGTAGGTTAATTAGCTTGGGTTTGTATACTTGATATAAGTGTAAATCGTCCCTATGTAGTTGGGGGCTTGTGTTAATGTTCGAGGATCGCTGGTCGGTACGGACTCAGTGGGCCAAAGGGCTTGCTTACGCGCTGTTTCGCTAAACTAAACAAAAAAAAGCTTTTCACTGTTCCTCGATACACGTGACAATAAACTAAACTGAACTAAACTAAACTGAAGTAGCGCGGCATGGTGACGCAGTGGTAGAGTTACTGCCTCACGGCGCCAGAGACCCGGGCTCGATCCTGATATCGGAATGCTGCCTGCACGGAGTTTGTATATTAATCGGATAGAAGGGAATGGAGGGTTATGGTATGAGTGCAGGCAGGTTGGACTAAGGGAAAAAAATTGTTCGGCGCGGACTTGTAGGGCCGAGATGGCCTGTTTCCGTGCTGTAATTGTTATATGGTTATATGGTTATAATCAAAGGGCCTGTTTCCGCGCTGTATCTCCAAACTAATCTAATACAAAGCAGGCAGGGAAATCGCTATCAAAACAAGGGGGGGACACAATTTCTTGGCTGCCGTGCCCGCACATGCGCACACACACATGCAGGCGCATGCATATGCACACACGCGAGGCTTCGGCCGTGGGTCCTGTGGACGGTAACATCGGAAGCTGACTTGGTTGGTGACCGACTCCGAACTTCAGCAACAGCAGCTTCGTCCGCCCCGAATCGTGGGGCTTGAATCGACCCGTTCACGGGGTCTTTCATCGGACGGCGGGGGCTTCAACATCGGGAGCCTCGATCGCCTCGATGCAGCAGTTTGATTTTAAGCCACACCGGGCAATGAAAGGCCCCGTGAACTGGCCGATTCAGTCTTTAGAAATCGTCTGATAAAGTCCGGATTACAAAACATGGGAGGGTTGTCCCCCACCTCTCAAAGCATGGGGAGGACGAGCCCCCCCCCCCCCTCCCCGTCCCCCCCCCCAAGATTTCCGCCCCAATACAAAGAGTCAATAAGATAAGTACTCAAACCTTGGTGTAGTTGTGTTCACCCTCCTGCCACACATAACCCATTGTAATGAAGCTCAGAGCCGTGTGGGCCAACCTCAGCTGCTTGTGCCCAGTGAGCAGATGGGTGCCCAGAAGTTGCATCTGTGGAAGGATAAGGAAGGAGATAAATACAATGAACAAAATAAAAATAAACACAAAATGCTGGAGTAACTCAGCGGGACAGGCAGCAGCATCTCTGGAGAGAAGGAATGGGCGACGTTTCGGGTCGAGACCCTTCTTCAGGTTCAGCTTGGCATTTGGAATTCCTGGCCTGTTCTTTGGGATATTTAATCCAAGGTTTCTCAGTTGGCCATTTGCTTTATTTTAAGGTGGATTTGGTTAGTTTAGAGATTACTTTCATATGAAGAAAGACTGAATAGACTCGGATTGTACTTGCTAGAATTTAGAAGATTGAGGGGGGATCTTATAGAAACTTACTAAATTCTTAAGGTGTTGGACAGGCTAGATGCAGGAAGATTGTTCCCGATGTTGGGAAGTCCAGAACAAGGGGTCTTTTAATAAGGGGGAAGTCTTTTAGGACCGAGATGAGAAAAACATTTTTCACACAGAGAGTGGTGAATCTCTGGAATTCTCTGCCACAGAATGTAGTTGAGGCCAGTTCATTGGCTATATTTAAGAGGGAGTTAGATGTGGCCCTTGTGGCTAAGGGGATCAGGGGGTATGGAGAGAAGGCAGGTACGGGATACTGAGTTGGATGATCAGCTATGATCATATTGAATGGCGGTGCAGGCTCGAAGGGCCGAATGGCCTACTCCTGCACCTATTTTCTATGTTTCTATGTTTAGAGATACAACGTGGAAACAGGTCACCGAGTCCACACCAACCAGCAATCACCCGTAAACTAGTTCTATCCTACACACATGGGGCTATTTACAGAGACCAATCAAACTACAAACCTGCACGTCTTTGGAGAAAATCCAAGCGGTCATAGGGAGAACGTGCAAACTCCGTGCAGACAGCACCCGAGGTCAGGATCAAACCCGGGTCTCCGGCACTGTCAGGCAGCAACTCTACCGCTGCGCCACCGTGCTGGCCTGTATTCTTCAAAGATGTCTCCGACTTCCCTTGAGTCTGAACAACAATAGACAACGATAGACACAAAGTACTGGAGTAGGTCTGTGGGTCAGGCAACATCTCTGGAGAACATGGATAGGTGACGTCTCGGGTCGGGACACTTCCTCAGATTGATTTAAGACGGGCTCGCTGCATCTCTAAACTAATCTAAACTATCCATGCTCTCCAGAGATGCTACCTGACCTGCTGAGCTACTCCAGCACTTTGTGCTTATCTAAGGATAAGACAGGTAGTTAATGGTGCTTGGGATATGGCTCCCCCTCTTAACACTGCCCTGTAACAAGCAGGAACTCACTTTGTGATGTTTTCAGAACAGAACATGACCCTTACTATCTAGAGCTGCAGATAAACTCGGGCAAAGGTTAACAGAAACATGTCGGTCTCTCGAATTGTCTGTCAGCTGAAACAAATTCTTTTGAGAAAAGAGAACTGGTTGAAATTTTTTTTTTAAAGCGGTTTGGCAGTGGGCCAGAGACTGACTTGTTCATAAACAAGTACAGTTTGCTCATGGGCCGTGCAAGGCTACAAACAAACTCTGGAGAAAAGGTTCTGGCAACGTTTCGGGTCGAGACCCTTCTTCAGACTGGTCGTACCCCGGTCATTCCTTCTTCTCCCTGTACCCATTGGGCAGTAGATACAGAAGCTTGAAAGCATATTCCACCGGACTCAGGAATAGATTCTTCCCCTCTGTTATCAGTATTCTGAACAGTCCTTCTATAATCTAGGGTACTGTCCGATTCACCTCTACCCTATTGTGGACATTAGACCCCCTTGTCAATGGATCCACTGCGCTACAAAGTTGAGAACTATGTATCTGTGTACCTTCCTCTTTGCTCTACCTATTGTACTTCAGTTCGGTTTGATTGTATTTAGAGTAATAACTGATTATCAAGGTGGGCCGTGGGAGGCACAGAGGCTAACAGTGGCCGGGGATGATCTGGACGGAGTTGACATAGAAACATAGAAACATAGAAAATAGGTGCAGGAGTAGGCCATTTGGCCCTTCGAGCCAGCACCGCCATTCAATATGATCATGGCTGATCATCCAACTCGGTATCCTGTACCTGCCTTCTCTGCATACCCCCTGATCCCTTTAGCCACAAGGGCCACATCTAACTCCCTCTTAAATGTAGCCAATGAACTAGCCTCAACTACCTTCTGTGACAGAGAATTCCAGAGATTCACCACTCTCTGTGTGAAAAATGTTTTTCTCATCTCGGTCCTAAAAGATTTTCCCCTTATCCTTAAATTCCTTCTTCCTTGACAGCTGCAACAGGCCTTTATTGCCAACTGCAGGTTAGACTTTGAAAATGGCTCCTAAACCTGGCAACGCTTGTACATATATGGTCTCAGTGGGCTGTTTCAATGCTTTTTTTCCTCTTCTTTCTTCTTAGCTCCCCCCCCCCCCTCCCCTCGGTCATGGCTGACCATGGGTGTCTCCAGGGTTGGAGGACGCCTGTGCGTGATTTTGTTTAACGTGGGGAGACTGGTGCACAGACAGCGACCACACGGTCCTTGACAGATCTGGGCCAGGATCCAGTGGCATGGAGTCCAAGACGACCGGAGACCCTTTTCTGCTGCAGCCTTCATCCGCCTTCCCAGCCGTTGTGACGCTCCACTAAGGTCAGCCATCATCCTCCGCCTGTTCCACCATTGAGGTCTTGGTTGGATTGCTCTTTGTCAGAGACCTCCCCCTCGACCTTACTGCCATGGATGGCCCTACCAGGAGCATAGCTCCAGACGGCATCGCTCTCAGGATCTCAGGACCACACAAGCTTCTCCACCACGACAAGGTGACAATCCATGCAGAATTGTGTCCTTTGCATTGTGTACTTAAACAGGGATAGTACTTATGTACGGCAATAATCTTACTGATCTGCATGCAAAGAAAGAATCTCATTGCACCTTGGTACATGGTACAATATAGAACCATTGGGCAGCATGGTGGCGTAGCAGTAGAACTGCCGCCTTACGATGCCAAAGACCCGTGTTCGACCCCGACTACGGGTGCCGTCTGAACGGAATTTGTACGTTCTCCCCGTGACCTGCGTGGGTTTTCTCCGAGATCTTCCGTTTCCTCCCACGTCCCAAAGACGTGCAGGTTTGCAGGGTGATTGGTTTGGTATAAATGTATCAATGTAAAATTATCCCCAGGATGGTGTTAGTGTGCGGGGATCGCTGGTCGGCGCGGACTCGGTGGGCCGAAGGGCCTGTTTCCGTGCTGTATCTCTAAACTAATCTAAACATTGAAGTATTGAGCTCAGGATCAAATGGTAAATGAAGGACCTACTCTGTTCACTTCGTGACGAAGTTGATGACGCTCAATCAGCTGAGGAAGATTGGTGGCGATATCCATCCATGGTTGATAGAACTTCGGAAGGTCGGACTGGTGAAATAAAGCAATCAATTATTCATCAACTGAGCTAGAGGCAAATTATGCAAAACCTGACTTTGTGCAGAGAATTGGAAAGCCAATTTGTGTTTTTAAAGCTAAAATGGGGAGGTCACTGTTCCAGAAATTAACTTATCACAAAGAACATTTGGGTTATTAGAATCCAAAGTCCTGGTGTAGCTCAGCAAGTCAGGCAGCAGAGAAACATAGAAACATAAAAAATAGGTACAGGAATAGGCCATTCGGCCCTTCGAGTCAGCACCACCATTCAATATGACTATGGCTGATAATCCAAAATCAGTACCCGATTCCTGTTTTCTCCCCATATCCCTTGATTCCATCAGCCCTAAGATCTACATCCAACTCTTGAATATATCCAGTGAATTGGCCTCCACTGCCTTCTGTGGTGGAGAATTCCACAGATTCACAACTCTGGGTGAAATTATTTTTCCTCATCTCAGTCCTAAATGGCCTAACCCTTATTCTTAAACTGTGACCCCAAGTTCAGGACTCCCCCAACATCAGGAAGATTTTCCCTGCATCTAGCCTGTCCAATTTTACATGTTTCTATAAGATCACCTCTCATCCTTCTAAATTCCAGTGAATATAAGCCCAGTCGATCCATGCTTTCATCTCCAGCATCTGTAACATCCCTACATAACATGAATGGGCGACGTTTTGGTTTGGGACCCTTCTTCAGACTGTCCCCCTCCATGTACCCGCCTATCACTTGTGCAGGAAGGAACTGCAGATGTTGGTTTAAAACAAAGATAGACACAAAATGCTGGAGTAACTGAGCGGGACAGGCAGCATCTCTGGAGAGAAGGAAGAGCTGACTTCTCGGGTCGAGATGTCAGTCTAAAGAAGGGTCTTGACCCAAAATGACTGCTATTCCTTTTCTCCGGAGATGCTGCTTGACCCGCTGAGTCCAGAGATCCCAGCATCTGCAGTTCTTTGTGTCTTCATATTGATACCTCTGCTCCAATGGTTTGAGAGTGGCTTTGACACTTATACACACTGGCTGTATACAGGAGGGTTTACTTTTGCAACCTGACCTCTGAGAGGTAGGGAGATAAGGCAGTCTGAAGAAGAGACCTTAGTTAGTTTGTTTGGTTAGTTTGGAGATGCAGCACGGAAACAGGCCCTTCGGCCCACCAAATCCGCGCTGATCTGCAATCCCCACACATTAACATAAAGCTACACTACACTGGGGACAGTTTATAATGATACCCTGCCAATTGGCCCACAAACCCGCACATCTTTGGAGTGTGGGAGGAAACCAGAGATCCTGGAGAAAACCCACGCAGGTCACGGGGAGAATGTACAAACTCTGTACAGACAGAACCTGTAGTCAGGATCGAACCGGGGTCTATGGGGGTGTAAGGCAGTAACTCTACCACTGCGCCACCTGAAACATTGTTCATATCTGTCCTCCAGAGATGTTGCCTGACCCACTGTGTTACTCCAGCACTTTGTGTTCTACACTTGCTTCCAGCATCTGCAGTTCCTTGTGTATCTATTTGAGTTAGGTTTCTATGCCTCCTTGCATTTGAGGAGTATTTCTGTGGGGCGTGTGTGCTACCAATTGGTGAAGATGTACCGGGTAGTACAAGTGGAATTACTACAACAGCATTTAAAAGGCATTTGGACATAGAAACATAGAAAACAGGTGCAGGAGTAGACCATTCGGCCCTTCGAGCCTGCACCGCCATTCAATATGATCATGGCTGATCAGTCAACTCAGTATCCTGTACCTGCCTTCTCTCCATACCCCCTGATCCCTTTAGCCACAAGGGCCACATCTAACTCCCTCTTAAATATAGCCAATGAACTGGCCTCAACTACCTTCTGTGGCAGAGAGTTCCAGAGATTTACCACCTTCTGTGTGAAAATTGTTTTTCTCATCTCGGTCCTAAAGGATTTCCCCATTATCCTTAAACTGTGACCCCTTGTCCTGGACTTCCACAACATCGGGAACAATCTTCCTGCATCTAGCCTGTCCAACCCCTTAAGAATTTTGTAAGTTTCTATAAGATCCCACCTCAAGGGACCAACCTCAGGGGCGACCATGCTTTTGCGGTTGCAGCTCCTAGACTATGGAACAGCATCCCTCTTCCCATCAGAACTGCCCCCTCCATCGACTCCTTTAAGTTTACACTTAAAACTTATTTCTACTCTCAAGCCTTTCTTGAAGCCCTCTGAGGGAGCGCTGTATGTGTGTATTTATGCATGTATTGTTGATCCATGTACCACTGTTTGTAGCACGTTAGTACCTGCCCTGATGTAAAACACTTTGGTCAACGAGAGTTGTTTTTTAAATGTGCTATAGAAATAAAATTGACTTGACTTGACTTGACTTGAAAGATAGTTTATTGTGGGGAAAAAAATTGTAGGGGATAAAATCAAAAACTAAAGTGCAACGATGGCGCAGCAGTAGAGTTGCTGCCTCACAGCACCAGAGACACGGGTTCAATACTGACTACAGGTGCTGTCTGTGCGGAGTTTGTCCGTCCTCCCTGTGACCGCGTGGGTTTTCTCCCACACTCCAAAGACCACCACAGTCCAGGTTTGTAGGTTAATTGGCGTCTGTAAATTGTCCCTAGAATGCATGGTAGAATATTACGATAGAATGTAAGGGGGGGAATCACTGGTCGGTGTGGACTCGGGCAGCCGAAGGGGCTGTTTCAACGTTATATCTCTGAAAGGAGGAAGAAGGTAAGAGTTATTCGCCTTCCATCACAGTGGGGAATGTGAGGTCATTGATAAACAAGATGGATGTGCTGCCCGCGCTGGTGGGGACTCAGAGGGAGAGCCGTGAGTGCGGTGACATCGCGCCATGGGGGCAGCCCGGAGTCTTGGGCGAGTGTGGACGGCTATACTGGCTGTTCGGGCGGACAGGGACTGCAGAGAGAGTGACAACAGTCGGTACAACTCTGGCCATATCACCTCTGGTGAAGGAGCGTGTGTGTCCCGGACATTGGACCCATGGCTTTGGGTCTCCACTTTATGCTGTGTGCCCTGGGGATTCTCACACGCCGCTGTGGTGGCTGTTTGTGTTTAATCAATAAAGGGCCATTGAACCATTGAAAGTAAAAAGTCAAAGGACTTTGGCATCATGGAGTCTGGGCTTGAGCAGTACCAATAACACAACACGTTTCACAAGTTTCACCCAGTATTAAAGGATCTTTTAATGAGAAAGCCATTTTGTTTCTGTGCTGTTTCTGTGCTGTGTGATATAGTGGTGCCTCTGTAACCTAACAGGTACATGGATCGGAAAGGGTTTGAGAAAGGTGGGCCAAACACGGGCAAATGGGTCATCTTTGCTTGTCGGCATGGACGAGCTGGGCTGAAGGGCCTGCTTCATTGCTGCATGAACTCGATGACACTAATAGTCTTTCCAGACAGCTACAAGTAGTAGCTGGTTCTCAATAGCACCAGACAACTCCACATTCAATTCCAAAATAAAACTTGTAGGGGCAAAGGCTGCCTTACAGTTGCAGCCTTACAGCACTTGCAGCGCCATAGACCCAGGTTCGATCCTGCCTACAGGAGCTGTCTGTACGGAGTTTGTATGTTCTCCCCGTGACCTGCATGGGTTTTCTCCGAGATCTTCAGTTTCCTCCCACACTCCAAAGACGTCCAGGTTTGTAGGTTAATTGGCTTGGTGTAAGTGTAAATTGTCCCTAGTGTGTGTAGGATCGTGTTTTAATGTGCGGGGATCGCTGGTCGGTGAGGTATCTACAAACTAAACTAAAAAGAAACCAAACTCTCCTCAATCTCACCACCAACTCAATTACTAAACCTTTCTGTAAAATCCAGAACTGTATTCACCTTGATTGAAGGATACAGCATGGAAACATGCCTCTTGGCCCATCTTGTCCACGCAGTGACCATCGATCACCCATTCACACTTGTTGCATGTTATCCCACTTTCTCATCAGCTCCCTGCACACAAGGGCCCATTTACAGAGGGCCAATTAGCCGACAAACCTGCACGTCTTTGGGATGTAGTCGGAAAACCGAAGCACCTGGAGAAAACCCACGTGGTCACAGGGAGAACGTGCAGACTCCACATGGACAGTACTCGAGGTCAGGATTGAACCTGGGTCACTAGCGCTGTGAGGCAGTGGCTCTACCAGCCGCGCCACCTTCTACAAAGGAGATACTACTGCATCTGAGAAAATTAACCCATAGAGTCATAGAATGATACAGCGTGGAAACAGGCCCTTCAGCCAAACTTGCCCACGCCAACCAACATGCCCCATCTAAACTAATCCCACCTGCCTGCATTTGGCTCAAAATAGACACAAAAAGCTGGAGAAACTCAGCAAGATGGACTATCTCTGGAGAGGAGGAATGGGTGACGTTTCTGGGATACTGAGTTGGATGATCAGCCATGATCATATTGAATGGCGGTGCAGGCTCGAAGGGCCGAATGGCCTACTCCTGCACCTATTTTCTATGTCTATGTTTCGGGTTGAGACCCTTCTTCAGTCTGAAGAAGTGTCTCGACCTGAAACGTCATCCATTCCTTCGCTCCAGAGATGCTTTCCGACCCGTTGAGTTACTCCAACATTTTGTGTCTATCTTCGGTTTAAACCAGCATCTGCAGTTCCTTCCTATGCATTTGGCTCATGTCCTTCTAAACCTATCCTATCCATGTACCTGCCTAAACATTTCTAAAATGTTGCGATAGTCCCTGCCTCAACGCCCTCCTCCGGCAGCTCGTTCCATGCACCCACTCAGTTGGAAATTAAATCTTGATTGAACATTTTAACACCGGTAGAAAAAGTCAATACATACCAATGGCTCGGGCAAGACAAACCCAAACTCCTCGGAGATATTAAACGCTTCCAGGTTTATGCACCTTGTATCCCTTGCCTCATCTTCTTCCTTGTTCATTGTTCAGTGGGAAATATTAATGGCGCTGCAGCGAAATCGGTTGAAATGTAACAATTGCTTCGAAATGTGTTTCACCCCCAGCTCGAGAGCTGTCCTCAGCAAGTGTAGATAGATAGCTGATGGTGTAAGCTGCAGTTTGGACTTTGGACTCAGCTTTATATGTTCTTTTGAAAGGCAAATTTGTGTGCCATGTCATTGGCTCTGTCAAAGCATTCAGGAATAACTGGTTGGAATGTAAAAACTCACCCCCTGAGTTGGGAGGACAAATGATGTTTGCTCTTTCAAAGGCAGATCAAATAAAACAGCTGGTGAGATAAGAGAGAAGAGATAACAGGGGTTGCATCAGGAGGAGGGACATGAGGTGCAAAGTGGCTGCTGATAGTCATAAAGTGATACAGTGGGAAAACAGGCCCTTCGGCCCAACTTGCCCACACCGGCCAACATGTTCCAGCTACACTGGTCCCACCGGGCAGGTGGGACTAGTGTAGCTGGAACATGTTGGCCAGTGTGGGCAAGTTGGGCCGAAGGGCCTGTTTTCCCACTGTATCACTGGTCCATATCCCTCAAAACCCGTCCTATCCATGTACCTGTCTTAACTGTTTCTTAAACGTTGGGGCAGTCTCAGCCTCAACTACCTCCTCTGGCAGCTCCTTCCATACACCCACCAGCCTTTGTGTGGAAAAAGTTACCCCTCAGATTCCCATTATATTTTTTCCCCTTCATCTTAAACCTATGTCCTCTGGCCCTCGATTCTGGGCAAGAGATTCCATGCATCAACCCCGATCTATTCCTCTCATGATTTTATAAACTATAGGATCACCCCTCATCCTCCTGTGCTCCAATGAATAGAGACCCCAGCCTACCTAACCTCTCCCTATTGCTCACACCCTCTAGTCCTGGCAACATCCTCGTAAATCTTCTCTGTACCCTTTCCAGTTTGACAACATCTTTCCTATAACATGGTGCCCAGAACTGAACACAATTCTTGAAATGTGGCCTCACCAACGTCTTATACAACTGCAACAAAACCTCACAACTTCGATACTCAATACTCTGACTGATAAAGGCCAATGTGCCAAAAGCCTTTTTGACCACCCTCTCTACCTGCGACTCCACCTTCAGGGAACCATCTACCTGCGACTCCACCTTCAGGGAACCATCCACCTGTACTCCTAGATCCCTCTGCTCTACAACACTCCCCAGAGACGTACCATTCACTGTGTAGGTCCTGCCCATGTTAGACATCCCAAATTGCATCACCTCACATTTTTCTGTATTAAATTCCATCAACCATTCTTCAGCCCACCTGGCCAACCGATCAAGATCCTATTGCAATTTTTCACAACCATCTTCACTGTCTGCAAAACCACCCACTTTTATATCATCTGCAAACTTACAAATCTGAAGGGGTTGTCCCACTTGGGCGTCCTTTGTACACCACGCAGGTGGCGCACGAATCCCAAAATCCTGGGGCGCCGTGCGCGACCGCGCGTCACTGCCTACGTCACCACGCACCATGCACACATCACGCGCGCGTAAATTATGTCGCGTAAATTACACGCAAAGTACACCCAAGTGGGACAGGCCCTTTACCATGTATGTTGGCATCAATAATGCCGAAGAGGAAATGGTTGGGAGCCTCAAGTTCCTTGGCATAAATATCACCAATGCTGGCCAAACCACATCGCAGTGACTTCCAAGAACCTGCACCAAAGCATTTACTTCATCAGAGGCTGAGGAAATTCTCCAATGACTCTTACAAAGTTCTACAGATGCACCTCAGAAACCATAAGGAGGTTTCCGCAGTCTATAGCTCTCAATAGACAATAGACAATAGGTGCAGGAGTAGGCCATTCGGCCCTTCGAGCCAGCACCGCCATTCAATGTGCTCATGGCTGATCATCCCCAATCAGTACCCCGTTCCTTCTCCCCATATCCCCTGACTCCACTATTTTTAAGAGCCCTATCTAGCTCTCTCTTGAAAGCATCCAGAGAACCCGCCTCCACCGCCCTCTGAGGCAGAGAATTCCACAGACTCACCACTCTCTGTGAGAAAAAGTGTTTCCTCGTATCCGTTCTAAATGGCTTACTCCTTATTCTTAATTTGTAGCCTCTAGTTCTGGACACCCCCTCGTTTCCCTTCCCTCTGACTCTCAGTCTGAATAAGGGTCCCGACCCGAAACGGCACCTATTCCTTTTTGCCAGAGATGCCGTCTCCCCCGCTGAGTTACTCCAGCTTGTTGTGTCCATCTTCAGGTGGCCTCACAGCCTGGCTTATCCCTGCCTCTGCTCCCTCACTGTGACACAGGGAATCAACTCAACCGCTCATGTCATAAGTGATAGGAGCAGAATTAGGCCATTTGGCCCATCTAGTCTACTCCGCCAGTCAATCGTGGCTGATCTATCTCTCCCTCCTAATCCCTTTCTCCTGCCTTCTCCCCATAACACCCGTATCCTCACAGAATGGGGTTTATCCACTCAGCCCTATTCCAGTGTGCAGCAGGTTAAAATACAGCCTCATATACAACCCAAAGACATGCTGTCTTGCAGGTTAATTGTCCCTCTGTATATCACCCCTCTGTAAGGAGTGGATGAGAAAATAGTAAGATTAAACGAGAACTTACCAGTTTGAAGTTTGATCTGTATTTTATGAGGAGTTACGATGAGGGATTACGTGAAGAGCCCGCTCAGCACGCACGCGCGGCATACTTCAAAGCAGCGGTGTGGAATCACAGATAGACACCGTGAGGACGGCCCGGCTCGGGGCTGGAACAGTGCTTTTCGGAGGGGCTTTGACGCTCCACCGGTGAGGACGGCCGGCCCGAGGAAGGAATGGGTGCTCCCGTCGGAGTGGCCCGAAGCTTGGGGAGGTACGGCGTTCCCAGCCCGAGCTGAGGGACGGCCGCCCATGTCGGGGCGGCCCAGCCCGAGGGAAGGAGCGGCGCCCATTCCCGGGCCGACACAGCCCGAGGGAGGATCGGGCGCCCATGCCGGGGCGGCCCAGCCCTGAGGGAGGAGCGGTGCCCATGCCGGGGCGGCCCCAGCCCGAGGGAGGAGGCGGCGCCCATGCCGGGGGCGCCCAGCCCGAGGTAGGAGCGGCGGCCCATGTCGGGGCGGCCCAGCCCGAGGGAGGAGCGCGCCCAGGCCGGGGGCGGCCCAGGCCCGAGGGAGGAGCGGCGCCATTGTCGTGCGGCCCTGGCCCGAGGGAGGAGCGGCGCCCATGTCGGCGCTCCCATCCCGAGGGAGGAGCGGCGTGCCATGTCCGGTGCGGCCCAGCCCGAGGGAGGAGCGGCGTCCATGACGGGCCGGCCCAGCCCGAGGGAGGAGCGGCGCCCATGTCGGGGCGGCCTGGCCCGAGGGAGGAGCGGCGCCCATGTCGGGGCGGCCTGGCGCGAGGCTGAGACGGTAACTGGTACTCACGTGAGGGCGATCCGGCTCGGGGCTGGAACTGGTGCTCCGGTGGCTGGGACGGTGTTCTGGCGGCGGTGGCCTGAGTCCGGGGTTCGGCCGCGGGCCAACGGCTGCGTCAGCAGGACTGGTGGGCGGCAGCTTCGACCACCCCGGGCCGCGGTGTTTGAGCCGCGGGACAGTTGTAACATCGCCCGGGGGGTATCGCCTCAGCGCAGAGGGAGAAGAGGAGGGAAGAGACTGGAGACCTAAGACTTTTGCCTCCATCACAGTGAGGAGATGTTGGGTGGACTCACTGTGGTGGATGTTAATATGTGTTTATTGTTGTTTTTTATTGTATTGTATTGTATGTATGACTGCTTCAATTTCGTTCAGACTTCGGTCTGAATGACAATAAAGGCTATCTAAACTAAAAAAAAAAAATTGAAGTAAACATAGTAAAGAAAAGGAGACATCAGTTTATCAGTTTGACCCATATTATTGAGGGTGGAAGCGGAGGGCACGTAATCCCTCATCGTAACTCCTCATAAAATACAGATCAAACTTCAAACTGGTAAGTTCTCGTTTAATCTTACTATTTTACTTCGGAGTCACGTGAGTGACTACGTGAAGACTTCAAAGCTCTGTGATTTCAAACTGTGTAACAGGTATTACTTCACGCACTGCCGAAGTCCTTGAGGGAGGAAGTGTGTTATCGTAATCAACCAATGAATCTGTTTGTAGAAAAAACACAATGGTATTTTTTAACAATAACAACAAAGAAATTAAATTGCTCCCCTGGGCTTAAATTAAATATTTGCAGTCTGTAAAATCTTTTCTGCAAATAAAACAGGTTTTGCCAACGGCTTATTATAAAATTTCTGAGCGGTCTTTCCCCCCACCATCCTGCTGTAGTCAGGACGTGGTCTATAGGCACGTCCATTCTTTTAGCCGTCGACGTGGATGCTGCCCTGGTGGAATGAGATTTGTACATGTTAGTGTTTATCCCAGCAGCTTTTAGCACCTGCTTGAGCCATCTCGCAATGGTTTGGCTCGTCACCCGACCATAAGGCTTTTTATGACTGACCCACAAGGCTTTTCATCTCCCTCGAATATTTTTGGTTGTGTCTATGTAGGACAGTAGGTGGGTCATGGCACATAACCGTGGTTCTGGCGGGTAAGCCCGGAATTCCACGACTGGATTAGGTGTTCCTGGTCTGCTCTGTTTGATCAGTCCCTGGATAACGACCGAGACCTGGTCTGGAGCTGTGAGCATGTTGTCCAGTCGCAATAGGTGTAGTGACTGGACCCTCTGTGCAGATACAAGTGCCATCAACATGAGTGTTTTGAGCATAGATTGTTCCAGGTTGAGGGATCTGGCTGGTGGCCATCCCCTGAGGTATGTCAGGAGCACACTGACATCCCATATATGGGTGTACCTTGGTCTAGGGGGTTAGAGTTGTAAATACCCTTCATTAGTTTGACCACCAGCGGGTGGGACCCCGTGGCCTGTTGTCCTGGAGCTGGTTTCAAATAGACAGGCAGGGCACTTCTAGCTGTGTTGATGGCTCTGTAGCTGAGTCCTTCATCGTGGTGAAGGTTCGCCAGGAATTCCAGTACGTTGGTAACTGTAGCGGTTGAGTAGGTGGTCTCTGTATCCAAGCAGTACTTCTCCCATTTTTTGATGCTGGACAAGTGCTGTTTTTTAGTGGATGTTCGGAAGGGATGCTGACATGGTGTCGACGGTTTGTTCTGATAATCCCAGTCCCAGAAGTGGTTTGTGCAGAATCTGCAACCCAGGAGTTTGATTTTTTCATGGCACGGGTGGCTTGTGCCCGACACTGGGTGTTAATAACTCTGGGTCACGGGGGAATACCATCGGAGTTTCAACAACCATGTCATGGAGTATTGGGAACCATGGCTGCGTAGGCCAGTCGGGTACTATCAAAATACCTGAAGCAGAGTCCATTTGTATTGTGCATAGTCCCCAACTGATGAGGCAGAAGGGAGGAAATGCATAGAAGAAGAATTTCCCCAATCCAGCGCGAACGCATCTACCGCTGCTGCCTCAGGGTCTGGTTCCCAAGCGACATACATAGGTACCTGGTGATTTAGCCTTGATGCAAATAAATCGATATCTGGCGTGCCATATTGCTTGGTAACTTTTGCAAATTTTTTGGGGTTTAACATCCATTCGATGTTGTCATTGCCAATTGTGTTGACCAACTTGTCGCATGATACCAATTTTATGCGGCCCATATGGTTAATGTAGGCCACCACCGTAGTATTATCTATTTGTAACCGTACATGCAAGTGATGCATATTTGTGCATATGCTTTTAAACCATAAAAGTCACCCAACATCTCTAGATAATTAATGCCCAGTGTAAGTGGTAACGATGACTCTGGGTTAGTCTATCTACTACTTGTGCTGGATATAGAGTTAGTTGCTCCCCAGCCTTGAGCACTGGCATCTGTTTGGATAACTAACGTAGGGTTAGTGATGATAATAGGGCTGAAACTAAGCCAAACGTTTTTTGCCCACCACTGTAGTTCTGATATTGCTTCAGTGGGTAACTTTATGACACGATCATAATGACCTGTATGTCGTTTTGGTGCCTGTACCTTTGCTCTTTGTAAGTTTTGACAGTGCAAAGGTCCGAATCATTAAATTGTTGCATGATTGTGCCAATTCAGCTGTTTTGTCTCTTGGCAATGTTACAGTCACGTAGACTGAATTAATTGTGAAGCCCAAGTAGTCCATGATTGTGGATGGTTTCAACTTAGATTTATCTGGATGTAAGACAATCCCAGGGTTTCGAATAACTATTTGGTAGCTGATACAGCTAACATAGTCAATTCCATGGTCTTGCCTATTATTTAAGATATCATCAAGATATGCCATGACAATATGTTTTTGTCTTCTGAATATTGTCAGAGCTGGTTTTAGTATCCTGGTGAATAATCTTGGGCTGATGTGAATCCATTGGGTAACGCTTTAAACTGCCATAGCTGCCCCATCCAGGTAAATTTCAGGTATCTGCGATGATCCTTCTGAATGGTACTAAATAGTAAATATCTTTAAGATCAATGCTTGCCATGAAGTATCCTTTGGAAATTAGTTGTTTGGCAGTAACAACCGTTTCCATTTTGAAATGTATATACTTAACAAACATATTTAGTGAAGTTAAGTCAATGATGATGCGACATCCACCATCTTTTTTGGGTTTAGTGAATATATTTGATACGAATTCCAAGGGTTCATATTTTCCCATGATACCCTTTGTAATTAGTCTCACCAGTTCAGCTTGTCCCTCTCGTTTCTCTAACGGAGAGGGAAAATACCCTCTGGGGTGAATGTTGAACTGGTTGCAATTTTTCTAGTATGAATTGTATTTTGTATCCACTAATGCCATTGAGTATATACTGATCACTCGTGATAGACTCCCGTGCTTCTTAAAACAGGTGTAATCTGCCCCCTGTTAGTATTAAGCCCCTATTTTCTATATGCTGGTAGGAACCAGACCCACCTACCTCCATGGTTATGGGTATTGTTCTGTTTCCTGCCGGTCCAACGAGTCTTGCACGTCGTCTGACATGGCGGTGATGTTGGGGGGTGGCGCATTTTCCATGGGGTCCGCTCTGGGCCCTGGTCTAAAGAAGACTTCCGGGGATAGAATGCGGAGCCCGAGCTTTCATCGGTCCCATATGGTAGACGTCGACTGATGGACGCGATGGGGTGCTGCTGCTTAGGAATTATTGTTTTTGGTTTTTGGTTTGCTCGTCCCGGGGCCTGCCCTCATGAGACCGAAAGTTTTTTAAAAGCCTCTTCAATCCTTCATATGTTTTGTGAGGCTTTTGCCAAACAGCAGTGGGTCTGGCTCAGTGGCTGGGGTATGTACAACCCCACAAATTTAGGATTTTATGGCAGGTTTTATGATTTGTTTACGAAGGTTGTGGTCATCTCAGTATTTGTCCACGGAACGAGCAAACGATGTGATGGCTGACGTCAGGAGCCTGAGGATCCGCTGCAGTTTTCTAAGGCCTTATTGACCACCTCTCCTGTAGGGGACTGTTGGAGAGGTGGTTAATGCTGGCCGCTGGTTTGGCCTTTAACGGCCTCCTGCACGTGGGGTTGCCACGTAGCGGTCCACCACACCTAGCAGCTCTTCCTGTTCCTGCACCCCTTGCATACTCCCGAGATCTTCTTGACCAGCCCAGTCCTGGTCACCAAAGCTACCCTCGGGTAAGGAGGAAGCAATGGGCAGTGCACAAGGCACTGTGGAGGGAGTGCCTGAACTCCCCCTGCGAGAGCGCCCCTCACGAAGCGCGTCTCGCTAGAGCTCCTGCTCCAGGAGCCGCTCCATGCGGCTCAGGCGGCTGTCTCTTCCCCGGGCGGGTGGAGAGACGTCCCCGTCCGACAAGTCGGAAGCCACCGGCCGGACGCCTCTTCCGTGGCTTTACTTCCAGCCCGCTGCTCAGGCGCTAGCGGGCTGGGCTCGGGACGGTGTCGGGGGATAGTGGAGCGCTGGGTAAGCGGTCCTACCGCCTTGTTGCTGCCCCACCCCAGATGGAACGCTCCTCCGTGGAGTCGAGCGGGGGACAGATTTGTCCAAGAGCCTTTCTTCTCTGCCTGAAAGCAGAAGGCTCCCTGTGAAAGAAAACCCGACCTCGGAGCTTACCTGACGGTCCGTTCTTTCACCTGTAGCGGGAGCGCCTGACTCCCGATGCGGCCACTGTTGCACTGCTGAACGTAATGCCGCGATGCGTGCTGAGCGGGCTCTTCACGTAGTCATTCACGTGACTCCGAAGTAAAATGGAATACAATAGAACTAGTGTGAACAAGTCGGTGTGGACTCGATGGGCCGAAGGGCCTGTTTCCATGCTGTAATTCTAGTTTAGTTTAGTTGAAACAGACAGTGCAGAGACAGACCCTTCGGCCCACTGAGTCCAAGCCAACAAATGTTCACCCCTTACACTAACACTATCCTACACACTAGGAACAATTTTACAATTTTTATTTATCAAAGCCAATTAACCTGTACATCTTTGGAGTGTCGCGGGAAACCGGAGCACCTGGAGAAAACCCGAGTGGTCACAATAAAAATGTACAAACTCTGTACAGGCAGCAGCCGTGGTCAGGATTGAACCCGGGTCTCTGGTGTTGTAAAGGGCCTGTCCCACTTAGGCTATCTTTAGGCGACTGTCAAAGTCGTAGCAGGTCGCCGAAATTTTTTTAAAATAGAGTCATTACTTTAACAACAAAAAAAAACAAAATCAGCACCAGCGACAACCTACGTTAATCTGGTGACAACTACGACAGCACCTACATCAGGAGAAGTCAAGCTACGCTCATTGGCGTCAAACCCACTGTCGCCAACTGACTCCATAAAATTTTCAACATGTTGAAAATCCAGCGGGGACCAGAAAGACACTACGATTCTTTGGGCGACTGTGGAGACTACTCACGACCATACAGGCGACACCCCGGTGACCATGTGGCGACTGCCCAGTCGCCTTTAATCACCTAAGTGGGACAGGCCCTGAAGGCAGCAACTCTACTGCTGCGCAACTCTGCCACCCTAACATTTAACACCAACATTTTTAATATCTCTGAACTTGAACAGTGCAAAATGGCAGGAGAAACATGGCATCCTTGAATGTTTCCTTAGAGAAATCTCCTCTCTTATACTTGTACGTAAGTATGATTGCAGCCAATGTATCAGATGATCGTTGCTGAACTCTGCAATAAATGGGAATTTCTTTGTCCTTCAGTACATGAGACAATAAAGTACCATTGAGCCATTGAACTTACATGTCACACCCGTCCCTCTCACTTCTACATCCCTGTGATCGTCCCTCTTCACTCTCAGTCCTGATGCAGGGTCTGGACTGGAAACGTTGACCTTCCTTTTGCCTCCACAGATGCCGCCTGAGTCACTGAGTCCTTTGTTTTTGTTCTAGATTCCACTCTCCAAGATTGGCGGGAAACCGGAGCACCCGGAGAAAACCCACGCGGTCACAAGAAGAACGTACAAGCTCAGCCCAGACAGCATCCGTGGTCAGGATCTAACCCAGGTCTCTGGCGCTGTAAGGAACAAACTCTACCGCTGCGCCACTGTGCCGCCCCCTCATTGATGGAGATCTTTCTCTGAGAGACGGAACTGAGCGTCTGGGTCGATTTGATTTCTGGACACGGAAATTGGAGGTTTGGTATTTTTGTTTTTAAAAGAGTTTTTGGCTGTAAAACCACACCTTGTCTGGCATGTTCACAGGAGCGGCTGCTCCAGTGGGCTCCGGAGATGTGCCAGTGGTCTGCCTGTCACCACCGGCTGGCTTCCTTGCATTGAAATCTGCATTCGGCTATTGTTTCAGTCTCAAGGGTGAGCGGCACATTGTGATGTCCTCATTTCCTATCGTGCCGCCTTTCATTGGAGTCACTCCTCCTCAGTAAAAGTAGGTTGTCTGAAGAAGTGTCTCGACCCGAGACGTCACCCATTCCTTCTCTCCAGAGATGCTGCCCATCCCGCTGAGTTACTCCAGCATTTTGTGTCTATCTTCTGTATGAAAATTTACTTCAGGTAACCCTTGTTTTTTCTCTCTCCCCATCTCTCCCCCTTCCTAGTTCTCCAACCAGTCTGATTGACCCTCTGATTAAATTTTATCTCTGTAAGCTTCGTTGTCACCTTCTCCTAGTTAACAATGATCTATTCTACACTTTCCTTGATCTCACCCCTTTTGATGTTTTGTGTTCACTTCCTTATCTCTGTGTCTCCCTCTTCCCTGATTCTCAGGCCGAGGAAGGGTCTCGACCAGAAACGTCACCCATTCCTTCTCTCAATCAATCAATCAATCAATCAATCAACCTTTATTGTTCAAGAAGGAACTGCAGATGCTGGAACATTGAAGGTATGCAAAATTGCTGGAGAAACTCAGCGGGTGCAGCAGCATCTATGGAGCGAAGGAAATAGGCAACGTTTCGGGCCGAAAAGTCTGAAGAAGGGTTTCGGCCCAAAACGTCGCCTATTTCCTTCGCTCCATAGATGCTGCTGCACCCGCTGAGTTTCTCCAGCAATTTTGCAAACCAACCTTTATTGTCATCTTGCAAGCAACAGTTGTACAGTGCAAAATGAAAAGACGTTTCCCAGGGAATACCGGAGCAACGCACATGAAATTTAAAACATTTCACACATAATAACACTAAAAACAATCCAGTCCCTGATGGAACAGTATAAATAGTTAAAAGCAGGTAAAACAACAACGTTAAAATACAGTAAAACCAATCATAAAAATGTCCGGGGCAGCTGATTTGAGTGGCCAGTGCCAGTTATTAAAGTGTCCGTGCTAAGCCGCAGAATCAGGTAACTGTGAGTACAGAGTGACTGTTTAGCAGCCTCACAGCCTGTGGCAGGAAGCTGTTTAGCAGTCTTGTAGTCCGGGCTTTGATGCTGCGATATCTCTTGCCTGATGGCAGGAGATCCAGGTGTGTGTGGAGGGGGTGTTGCCCCTGCCCCTGCCCCTGCCCCTGCCCCTGCCCCTGCCCCTGCCCCAGAGATGCTGCCTGTCCCTCTGAGTTACTCCAGCATTTTGTGTCTATTTTACTTCGGAGTCACGTGAGTGACTACGTGAAGAACCCGCTTCCAACGCATGCGTGTCATATCGCTACACGCATTGCAACGAGTCACAGCAGGGGGAACAACGTTCCCCTAGTGGAGAATTTGAAAGTCGGGAGCAGCAGGTAAGAGACTCTGCGTTCCTTCCACTTACCTTTTAGGTGGAGACATGGACCGGATCCATGAAGGCTGCGGGAAACTGGCGGGGGAGAACCGCGGAGTGCGGGCAGCCGGCAGCACCGGGGTCGGCCCGAGCAGTTGGAGTTAACGGGCATTGGAACTGGTTTGACCGGCTGCAGGACTACCGCGAGCGACCAGTGCCCGTGAGCGCCGGGGTCGGCGGTTGCTCAAGGAGATCCTCCGTGGCAGACTCCGGGAGATGGAGGCTGCCACAGTGGGCAACCAATAAGCCCCACAGCGGTACCCCTCGGGGGCTGCACAGTGTCTCTACCTCTTCAGAGGAGAACACGGAGGATCAGTTCTGGGCAGACCCTGAACGGGCCGCAGAACTACTCACCTCCAGTGAGTCTGGGGTGAAAGGAAACATGTTGGAACTCCCTGAGGGACGCTCAGGCCAACGGTGCGCCCGTGAGCACTGCACCGCGCTGGAATTGCAGTTGCAGCGCCGCAGGGAAGTACTGACGGCACAGGGGCCGTGAACACTGCACCGCGTTGGCGCTGCAGGACCTACACCTGGGAGAACATACCTCGTTGGAGGGATGCAGGTCCAAGAAGAAAGCCTCTAGTGGGTAAGTCCCGTGGCAGCACCTTTTTACAGGGCTGTAGCTCACTTCTATTACTACAGGGAAGTGCTTGAGGGAATGACAGATCCAGGAGATGAAAGCAGCACCTTCTATAGGGCTATATCATGCTTTCTCCCTCCCCAGCAGACTCTTCTATCAGAAGAATGCTGGGGTCAAGTCCTGGACAGGTAATAGATATATTGCTGTAACTATGAGGTGATGCCATTCTTAGTCACCAAATCATAGAGTGCATTATTGGTCATTTCCTGATAGAAATACAGGAATTATATGTTGAGATGAAGGATTTAGCAGGCCAAAATTGATGGCATATTCCATCCTCATCTGGCAGTCACAAGGGAGTGTCTGTTTTATGTTTCAGGGGAAATCAACAGGGATAAGTTAAAGCTAACTGGGGAAGATCTATTAACCAGATTAGAAGCTAGCATAGACCACGTGGCTTGCTATCAACTGGTGGGGCTAACATTAGCCATAGCTGTCGCTGGCCACCGAGGATTGTAAATCCATGAATGTGCTAACCATTTATTTATGCTCCTGGAACATCCAACCGGGATTGACGCGGGCCTGCGTTAACCCCAAACCTCCAAGCAAAACCCTTTATTTGGAGGTGACCCAGCTAGAAGGTCAAGGAGTTGGACGATGAAGCCAAGCTGGAGCTCACCTAGACGTCCAAACATCGTCCTCAAAGGTATCGCCTTATGCTGGAAGATGTATACACCCACAACACACTGCCTCGGGGATCCAGAAGGAAACAGAAACCCACTGGTAACTAAGGAAGTCTGGTTCTTACTAAATTAAGGCAGGAAGAAGGTTGGTTCACATGGCAGTGACTTTGCCGTAAGGAAGGGTACAGCCTTAAGGGATGCTTGCAGGGAACTAAACCATCCACCAGACTGGGAGTAGAATATTGGCATTAGGGGCTGTGCGTGCCAGCCACATGATATCGTGACCTTTACATAGTCAAATTACTGAGCGCTAACACGCGTCACTCAATAATTTATGGATCATTCTGACAGACCAATGAAGCAACCAACAAAGGCCACTATGGTACTAAAAGGTGGAACAATTCAGTGGCAGACACCAGGTCACCCAAATTTAACGAAAACACGGAATGGATGTTAAATAAAAAAGTATTTGCTGAAATGACAGCAAAATATGGTACGCCAGATATTGATTTTTTTGCATCCAGGTTGAATCACAACTACCAAGGTATGTATGTGTCCTGAGAACCAGACCCTGGGGCAGAAGCTACAGATTCTTTCTCACTGCATTGGGGGAAATGGTGTTTTTTATGCATTTCCTCCGTTCTGCCTCATCAATCGGATACTAAGGAAAATTCAACAAGATTCGGCATCTGGGATTCTCATAGTACCCGATTGGCCTACTCAACCGTGGTTTCGGTTATACAGGGGATGGTGTTAGAACCATGTTCCCTTATTGGACATAGCCAAAATTTACTAATTCATCCAGTGACTGAGGGCAGTCACCCATGCCATAAGAATATGGATTTGTTGATTTGTAGAGTCTGAAAGACCCACTACACGGCATGGGGCTGTCAGACAGGACTATGAATCCCATCACATCAGCACAAAGACTGTCAACACAAAAGCAGTACCTCGGACATATCAAGAAATGGGGCAAATACTGCTTTGACAACAACCTAGACCAAAGAGCCAAGAACATTCCGGCCGTATTGGAATTTCTAACAAGCCTCCATTGTGATAAACGATTGGGCTACAGTGCCATTAATAGTGCCAGAAGTGCACTCTCCAATTACCTATCGCAAGGAATGGAGCAGCACACGGTGGGAACGCACCCCCTGGTAACAAAACTTATGAGGGGCATATTTAATGCAAACCCCCCAAAAACCAGGTACTACAGAATCTGGGATGTGGGTGTCGTTTTGACCATGCTGAGAAGTTGGTCGCCCATAACATCATTATCACTTCGGAAACTGACCATGAAGATGGTTATGTTCATGGCGTTAGTTACCGCACAACGAGTCCAGTCATTAAACAAACTGAGGCTGGACTGCTTGATGACCTCACCCGAGAAACTGGTATTTGTCATACATGATTTAATAAAACAAAACAGACCAGGTTCATCGGGGCAAGTGATCGAATTTATGGCATATCCAAATGACAAAAGCCTGTGTATAGCCAAACATATCCTATTATACATGGAAAATACCAAGATCATTCGAGGTCAGGAAATGGCTCTGTTAATTTCTTACAAGAAACCGCACAAAAGGGTCACGACCCAAACTATCTCAAGGTGGCTGAAATATGTCCTAAAGATGGCAGGAATAGACACTGTTTTAAATCTCATTCCACCAGGGCTGCAGCGTCGTCCGCAGCAAAAATTCTGGAGGTGCCCACAGACCAAATCCTCAGAATGGCAGGATGGTCATCGGGAAAGACTTTCCAAAGGTTTTATAACAAACCAGTTTTGGATCCATCATCAATTTCTGAAAGCATGTTACGTTCAATAATATAATTTGCCCGAAAGGTTACAGGGCTATGATTTCAACTTAATCAATTTATTTTTCGTAATATCACACAAGTTTTTGTATGGGTGTGTTCAAAAATTGCTAACGATACCTTTCTCCCAATACTCAAGGCAGTTGTGAAGCATGGACTCCACGGCATGAGGTCACAGAGCTTTGAAATCTTCACGTAGTCACTCACATGACTCCGAAGTAAAATAGTAAGATTAAACGAGAACTTACCAGTTTGAAGTTTGATCTGTATTTTATGAGGAACGTTGAGGGAATACGTGCCCTCCGCTCCCACCCTCCTATGATCATATCAAAAACTGGTATCTCTTTGATAATCTTACTATGTTAGGTCATTATAGTTTTCTGTGACCTCACACCGCTGCTTTGAAGAATGACAAGCATGCGTTGGAAGCGGGTTCTTCACGTATTCCCTCAACGTTCCTCCTCATAAAATACAGATCAAACTTCAAACTGGTAAGTTCTCGTTTAATCTTACTATTTTACATTGTTTAACAATTACCACCCTGGCATCCATTCTGCTCTGGTTCCTCTTGGGCGAATGCGGAGTGGAGTAGAACTCAGACTATTTACTCCACAAAATTGCTGGAGTAACTCAGCGGGACACGCAGCGTCTCTGGAGAGAAGGAATGGGTGATGTTTCGGGTCGAGACCCTTCTACAGACTGGTTAGGGACAAGGGAAACGAGAGATATAGACAGTGATGTGGAGAGATAAAGAACAATGAATGAAAGATATGCAAAAAAGGTAACAATGACAAAGGAAACAGGCCATTGTTGGCTGTTCAGTGGTACTTTATTGTCTCAAGTCTCTAGACGAATTGATATTCTTTGTGTTGTAAACAATGAAGCAAAATCATACTATACCGTAAGCACACCAAACCCATGAACAAGAGTGCATTGAATGTGGTGTAAGAATCATAGACTGCACTGTGGTAGAACACAATGAGTTACAATGTTTCCAGAACTATCTGGTTTTCTTCAAGTTTAGGTTTTTAGTTTTTAGTTTTAGAGATACAGTGCAGAAATAGGCCCTTCGCCCATTGGGTCTGGACCGACCAGCCATCCCTGCACACTAACATTAGCATTATCCTACACTCACTGGGGACAATTTTACATATTTACCAAATCAATTAACCTACAAACCTCTCCTTCTTTGGTGTGTGGGAGGAAACCGAACATCTCTGGATCAGTTCTCTGGATGCTTTCATAGAAACATAGAAACATAGAAAATAGGTGCAGGAGTAGGCTATTTGGCCCTTCAAGCCTGCACCACCATTCAATATGATCATGGCTGATCATCCAACTCAGTATCCTGTACCTGCCCTCTCTCCATACCCCCTGATCCCTTTAGCCACAAGGGCCACATCTAACTGCCTCTTAAATATAGCCAATTAACTGGCCTCAACTACCTTCTGTGGCAGGGAGTTCCAGAGATTCACCACTCTCTGTGTGAAAAATGTTTTTCTCATCTCGGTCCTAAAGGATTTCCCCTTTATCCTTAAACTGTGACCCCTTGTCCTGGACTTCCCCAACACCGGGAACAATCTTCATGCATCTTTCAAGAGTGAGCTAGATAGGGCTCTTAAAGATAGCAGAGTCAGGGGATATGGGGAGAAAGCAGGAACGGTGTACTGATTGGGGATGTTCAGCCATAATCACATTGAATGACGGTGCTGGCTCGAAGGGCCAAACGGCCTACTCCTGCACTTATTATCTATTGTCTATCTTGTAGAAAACCCATGCAGGTCACGGGGAGTACGTACAAACCCCGTAGAGACAGCACCCATAGTCTCGATCAAACCCGGGTCTCTGGCGCTGTAAGGTGTATGTAATGTTAGTTTGTCCTCAATGTTGCCGCATTGCGTGCAGTGCTGATTCATGCTACCACAGGATCATAATTCAGCTACTGAAGGCGCCGAAAAGATTTGCAAGAATTTGCAAGAAGGCTTGAGTAATAGGGAAATATACAAGGTTGTTGCAGGACATTTACGAGAATGTTGCTAGGACTTAAGGGCCTGAGCCAGAGTGAGAGGTTGAGCAGGCTCGGACTTTACTCCTTGGAGTGCAGGAAGATGAGGGGTGATCTTATAGAGGTGTGTAAGATCATGAGAGGAATAGATCGGGTAAAAGGACAGAGTCTTTTAGAAAGACGGTCTTTCCTACATACTATCTCTGCCTCTCAGAATTTTATATGAACGTTTTAGATAAGCATTAGACACAAACAGCTGGAGTAAGTCAACGGGTCAGGCGGTATCTCGGAAGAAAAGGAAAAGGTGACGTTTTGGGTCGAGACCCTTCTTTAGATGTACAAACCTATCCTGGTCAGCTGGTGATGAGTTGGGCCGAAGGGTCTGCCTCCGTGCTGTTTTGTGGTTTCAATGGTTTCTTGATTGTCACGTGCACCAGGAACAGTGACAAATATTTTTTGCATCCCTTCAGTGAGATATGATGCTCATGTACTGTACTGTTTTTAGGATATGTGACATTATCCAGAGCCTGATCGCAATCGGTGCTCGGTGACATGTTTTTCAACTTCAGAGTTATGTCTTGAATTTTATTAAGGATTTTTTTTTAAATTTGCATTGCAATAAATCAGCCCAGGGCTTCTGTGCATGCAACTGGTCTGAAGTTGGAAAGGGAGGTGAAAATGGCTTGGGTGCTGAGAGTGGTATTTGTGGGAGTCATTGATCCCATCAATACTACTCGGCCGTTACGTCAAGAGGAAATTAGAAACTAGGCTACGAGGCACAGGAAACCTTGGGGGAAAAGAAATGTCACAGGAGGAGGCACGTTGGTGCAGCGGTAGAGTTGGTTCCTTACAACGCCAGAGACTTTGTTTCGATTCTGACTACGGGTGCTGACCGGTTGCATCGTGGCTTGGTTCGGCAATTTGAGTGCCCTGGAGAGGAAAAGACTACAAAAAGTAGTCAACACTGCCCAGTCCATCATCGGCTCTGACCTTCCTTCCATCGAGGGGATTTATCGCAGTCGCTGCCTCAAAAAGGCTGGCAGTATCATCAAAGACCCACACCATCCTGGCCACACACTCATCTCCCTGCTACCTTCAGGTAGAAGGTACAGGAGCCTGAAGACTGCAACAACTAGGTTCAGGAATAGCTACTTCCCCACAGCCATCAGGCTATTAAACCTGGCTCAGACAAAACTCTGATTATTAATAACCCATTATCTGTGATTTGCACTTTATCAGTTTATTTACTCATGTGTGTATATATTTATATTACGGTATATGGACACTTATCTGTTTTGTAGTAAATGCCTACTATGTTCTATGTGCTGAAGCAAAACAAGAATTTCATTGTCCTATACAGGGACACATGACAATAAACTCACTTGAACTTGGCTGTATGGAGTTTGTACTGTAAGTTCTCCCTTTGACCTGCGTGGGTTTTCTCCAGGTGCTCCAGTTTCCTCCCTCATTCCAAAGAAGTACAGGTTTGTAGGTTAATTGGCTTTGTTAAAAATTGTAAATTGCCCCTAGTGTGTAGGATAGTGCCAGTGTACGGGTGATTGCTGGCCGGCACGGACTTGATGGGCTGAAGGGCCTGTTTGCCAGTTCAGTTTATTGTCACGCATACCGAGGTACAGTGAAAAGCTTTTGCTGCATGCTAACCAGTCAGCGGAAAGGCAACACATGATTACAATCGAGCCACTTACAGTGTACAGATACATGATAAGGCAATAACGTTTAGTGCAAGGTTAAGACTGCAAAGTCTGATCAAATATAGTCCGAGGGTCCGCAATGAGATCGATAATAGTTCAGGACTACTCTCTGGTTGCGGTAGGATGGTTCAGTTGCCTGATAGAGTAGAGTTTGTACGTTCTCCCTGTCATCGCGTGGGTTTTCTCCAGGTGCTCCGGTTTCCTCCCACACTCCAAAGACGTGCAGGTTTGTAGGTTAATTGGCTTCTGTAAAATTGTAATTTGTCCCTGCTGTGTAGAATAGTGCTAGTATACAGGGATAGCTGGTCAGCATGGACTCGATGGGCCGAAGGGGCCGTTTCTACACTCTATCTCTAAAGACTCAAGTAA